>NC_135420.1:2675000-2757500 GCF_051991245.1 Festucalex cinctus | reverse complement strand
AGACACTAGCCACTTTTACACTAGACCTGAACGGCACGACACCACACCAGACGCCCTCCATTGCATTCCTGTTGCAATGGGCGCCTGGCAGGATGGGGGCAGGATCAATTGAACTGTCCAAGCTTGCACACTCGCAGCATGTGCGGTTCTCCCATAACATTTCAAATTTCGGCCACTTTTTATGCCGGGATTCAAGATAAGAATTGCTGTGGCTTGATGTGGCGACGTCGCAAAGTACAGCTCATCAAAATCACAGAAGATTTTATGTATAGACGAAAAAGCTATTTCTTGGTTTCATAAACCAACGACACGCCTGCCGGATGGCCAGCATCAAGAAAAAAAATACACAATATATACAGTACAAACATTTTGCATTTAACGTCAACACTGGACCATATTTCCAATTTAATGGACCACCAAGGATGAAATGTTGGTTCATGATTTCACGACCAGGACGCGAAGCTCGGTGCGAGCCCTCATCCATCTTGACTGGAGAGCTCAGTGTCATTCATTTGGTTACCTCTCCGAGTCAACAGCTCGTCGTCCTCACTCTCATCCGAAGCCCTCCGGCGACCACCAAAGCCTCCATCCCCAAGGCGTAGACCAGAGGAGCCATGACCATGGGCCGGGGTACCGATGAGGCTCTGGGCTCGCGGCTGGAGCTCTTGTTCAAGTGAATGGGAACACACGACCCGGCGAGTGGTGTGTGCACTTGCGATTATTTTTTTTTAAACCACAGTCATTAAAAATTCATCCACTAGTAAATATTACATTTTAAATATAGTTTAGCATTGTTGTAAAACACTATTATATTTATTATCTATGCTATATTTTAGACTTTGGTGACAGACGGCGGGCGCCTCTGCCTCGCTCTCGTAAAACCAGGAAATGAGTGTGTGCTCCACGGAATCGGACAATCAAGTGACAGTGGAAACACAGCCCTTCTGGGCCCCAGATGACTGGCACTGCAGAACCACCTATGAGATGGTTCTAAAATATGGTTCCATTGTAACCGCTTCAGCCCTGAAAAGGTGAAATGTAGACGAAAACAAGGATTACTTGTTGTGGAACCAGTCTAGGGGAAAAGTGGCAAAGACATGGGTTGACAGAGGAGGTCCAGAGGAGGAAGAAAAGAGTTAAGAAGTATTGTTGCGCCGCCTGTTGCTTCGAAGTTGAGAGGGAAGCCCAAACTCAGAGGTGCACCTCTGGCAACAAGTGGGGCAGAGGATGCCAACACCAGGATAAATTTGGCTCTCCAAGCGCTCGTGCCTGTGTTGGTGGTGCTCCTGACGGGCACGTGTGCGCTCACGTTTGAAGGTGTTGACGGCATAGCGACGGGTGGCGACTCTCGATTAGTGGCCGTGGTCTCCAGATGAGAACTTTGGACATTGTTTCTTCAGGACAGCATGCAGATGGTCCTTGAATCGTTTCTTCTTCTCCAGAGGAGAGTTCACCATAGAGAATTTGACAGGGCAAACAGTATTCCGGCATCTGGATGTGGCTGACGTTGGCAAAGTTGACGTTGCACCACAAATGCAGGATGTGGACATGTGATCCACAGTCCTTCCAGGTCGGGGGTCGGCAACCCGCAGCTCTGGAGCCGCATGCGACTCTTTAGCACCGCCCTAGTGGCTCCTTGGAGATTTTTCAAAAATGTTTGAAAATGGAAAAAAGATGGGGAAGAGAAATATATTTTTTGTTTTAATATGGTTTCTGAAGGAGGACAAACATGACACAAACATTCTTAAATTTTTCCAATGCTGTAAAAATGTGGAGAATAAATATTAAATTTCAACATGTCAACGAAGATTTACGTCATAGCCTGCGACACATGTTTCTATCAGCAGGGCGGGATGCCAGGCAAGCGGTTGTTGTAAATAAACCGGCGGCTGTGTGATGAGCCATGGATCCAAAGGTGTCAGGTTTAAACACCATCTATGACATTTTTAAACTGCACAAATGAGGAGACAGACATTAAAATGAGAAAAAACAAGGCCTTTACTTGTACAAGGAGAGATGAGCAAGAGATGTGTGCTGGTCACAATCCTCTGGCCCATTCTGACACACATTCACATTTCTTGTCTTTTCATGGAGTTCGCTAACAAATTGTCACAAAAAGAGGCGGAGAAATAGCAGCGTTGTGGCATCACAAATACAATAGTCATTAACACAGAAGACATCCTTTGATCACTAATCCTTGAATGCTGTCTCCTGTCCTGGTGTGAAGTTCTTCATTCCCGCATTCCAGACCTTAGGTTGAATACACATACAGCAACCCAAACTGATAGTGAAGTACTGAGTATATGCTTTAAAATTAACTCTATGCAATAAAAGAGAAAATATGGAATAATATATACATAATAATCCTAACATTTCCCTCCTGTTATTACATATTTACTCAAAGTCTCATACCATGTATTTGTTAAATAAGCAAAACATCACCATCACAGTGCATAACACAAATTTTTCCCATTACACAAATAAGTCCTTTGTCAACACTATCACATAGAGCATGACGTAACATTTCTCTTTCCATCACAAAACGCCATATTAGTAAAATTATCATAAGCACAATATAATTCAACGTATCGTCTTTAAAGTGCAATCAATGTGTTGTTGCTCTAATGTGTGTACATTATCCAATGTTTAAAATCCAGTGTGCGCAATGTCCAATGTTTCTGTATGTAATTCTCAGCATTAATAATTCAACCATCTGTCTCTCTTCCTCTTCAAGATGGCCACAAAAACAAACATCAAAAATCAAAAAGACAGCCCCAACTGTCTGATCGCATCTTACTCTCCATTCGATTCAGGAAAGGGACTCGTCTCCTTGAATTGTCCCTTCTGACACATCATGCACAATAGACAGGTCCTGGACTTCGCAGCGGTTGGGGGAACTTTGAGGGTAGCCAACAATGTGCTCCCAAAGTCTTCACTGACTTACTTGGTCAGACTTTTTCACAGCGAGTCAAGCTGCTTGTTTCTCCTCTGACCTCACTTCAGTCAGGCTTCGCTCCGCAACCTGGCAAGCTGTTAGTCAATGGTACCTGTTTTGTGCCATGTGATAGGTGAATCTAGGAGAGTCGTTCAGCGATCTTCACAACCTTCGGGGCCAACAACACTTACAAGGGCCTTCCCACCTTAGGCTGGACCTTTAATCAAAGTCAGTCACTACCCTTGATGGGAGGCTTGCCTTCCTGCTGAGATAGAGAGTCATCTGGCATTCGATTAAACATTTTCACTTCCTTATCATTTAAACAATCTTCTCATATAGTCACTTAAATCAATTTCTTTCATCTGTATGTCTTAACAGGTCATTACAATAGGCAAATTTAAATGGTCCACCACACGAAATTTCAAACGAGCTTAACTGTCTTATTCCTTTTACAATTTCCCAAATTACTTAATCATCAATTATCTTATCTCCATGCTTTGATCATGTATTTTTCTCTCGTTTTTCTTTTTCCCTTAACAATGTAACATATAAAGTGACTTTCATTCATTACTCCAAATAACTAGTACGTCATATAGACATTATCTATTCACACAATGCTTCTGCCATAATAATAACATCCAGTTGTTTTTCTGGAACAATTTCAACTCATTGTTACATTTTTTAAGACCATCAATCAGTACTTGTTAATATTGACATTGTCTTACTTTTTGTTCAATTCCATAAAATCCATAGCCACTAACAGAAATTGTAGAATATTAGAAACATCAATTCCATGTATAACAAAATTCTAAAACAAAATTCCAAAAACGTAAAAACATAAAAAATTAAAAATATAAAATTTATATGCGGTATTGCAGTATTGTTACCAACTCCCCCCTTTTGAGACATCTTTATGGCTCACAACTCAAAATCATTATCCAACCCACTTCATATAATCTTATGCCGCATGCAATTTAAAATAATTTCATAATATTTACAAAAGGTTTTCATTTTTCCTTTTTTTTTTTCCACTACAGTGTTCCCTCGTATATCAGTGGGTTAACCTTCATTCAGTCATTTTCCCATTCTCAAAAAATTACACAGTTGTACAAAAATCCACAAAATCAGCACTTTTTTTTTTTTTTTTTTAAACAACTATGGAATTTAAAATAAATAGGGACGCTGTAGCCTTCACCGCTCTGGCCCTAATTTGCGAAAGAACACTGTAGTTCACATGTCTTGGAGGGGTAGAACATTATAATCCGCCCATAGCATTGTCATAGTCTGGCATTTCTTCAAAACTAATTGTATCATACTACATCTTATATTGTTTACAACCATATAATCAATTTTAAATGTGACACATCTTTCCCAAAGCTATATGTAGTTAATAATAAAGCCACCATGAATATCAATCATCTTGTTAACAAATAATAAAAATACTGGCTTAAATTCTACTTCATGCATTCTAAACAAACTCATAACCATGTCAGCAATCAATTGTCTGTTCAAATGGCCTTCCAATATCTTCGTAAAGCCACTACTATCATTGTTCAATTTAAATCACAAACTGCATTTTTCACATTCATCTATCTATTAAAATTTGTCAAAACATTGTCGTTGTTATCAGTATCTCAATTCAATTTCAGTAGTAACATTGCTAGCATAATTATCCACCCAATTCATGTATAATTGCACAGCCAAATCAACCTGTGGGTGTTTTCGTTTTAAAACAGCATAATCACAAACATCAAAAGTTCATAACAGGTCACAATTTCACTCAGGAATTTAAATATCATTTTATAATTTGTTTCAAATCTTAGGGCCGACAAAATTACTTTGTTTATCATTGGGTCTCCATCATAACCACTTTACAATCAAAACAATCTAAATATTACACCCTTGTTGCACAAAAGTGTAATATACCTTTATTTACATCAATCTCCAATTTCTTCTTTCTTTTTTTTCTTTTTAGCTGTTGCTGGTTTTCATTTCACAGCTCAATATTCTATCATGCCATAAAAGAATTTTGTCCATGCAAGTCAAAATCTGACTTCCCAAATGTACCCAAACAATTTCGAATTGCTTGAGAGGGTATTGTGGGACATTCACAATATCCTTGTAGTAATAATATATATATATATATATATATATATATATATGTGTCATATATATATATATATATATATGAAGCCGTCTGGACCAGGTGCTATGCCATTAGGCATACTGTCTAAAGCACGATACAACTCATCTATAGTAAGCGGGGCATCTAGAATATCTTTATGTTCAGTAGATAACTGAGGTATATTTAAGCTCTTTAGGAATACCTCAATATGTTCAGGGTTAGGTCTATTAATTTCTGAGTATAGATTTCGATAATAGTTATAAAAAATATGGTTAATTTCTTCTGGTGATTGTGTGTGTAACAACTATTGGCTAAGTTCTTACTTACATTGCTTCCTATCACTGTCAATTTTCCATAAAAATCATATTAGTTCATTTATATGACTAAAACAGCAGTCCTTTACCGGTTCTGTGTTTTTCTAAATCCTCTAATCATTTTAAACTGTCTATTTTGTACTTTTGAGGGTAATTTCTTAACTCAGTGTCCTCTAACATTACACTTCCTACCTGTCTTATCATCATCTACACCACCACAACTTGTTCTAACACTTCACAAATCCCACTTTAAAATCATCCACTAATTCATCTTCTCTTTGTCCAGTTGTTCTAATTCTACCATCACAATTCTACTTTCACGTTTCTCTCTTACTTTTATCATTTCCCATGCTCAAAACAATCCAACAAAAAGGATTTTTTTTCCTGCCAAAAGTTCAACAACTTGTCATCAATCACCTACTTAACTCACTCTCAAACAATTAGCTTTACCATCCAAAAACAAAAACACACAATTTTCACCTGAGGACTGGGTGATGACCCCTTGTGGGACCACTTTTTGGTCCGCGCACCTCATATTTGAATACAGAACAAAATTTCTCAATTTCACCGTTTTAACATAGTTATGTTAGACACGATCTAACAACCCCTTATACACAATTTAAACCCTTTTAGCCGTCATCTTTAGACAATATGACACACAGCCACATACACAAGAGCTCACAGAGACAAACACAGTGAGAAGCCACACACATACACTTTTACAGATGCCTCGATATCATTAGGCTGTTAAAGCTCCAACTTTCCATTTCATTTTATTCCTTATTTAATATTGTAGTGGATTACCATTATTATTGTTATTATTTTTACTATTGTAAATTAAGCTGGCCAGCAAAAGTATATCTTGTAATCCACGTATTTCAATGCTATATTTTAGATGGATCTAATTTTTCTATGAACTTCCAATCCTTACTGGATAGTTCATCTTGTAGCTCACTTTTACTGTTTATTTTCCCCCATTTTATATGAATTTGGTACAGTCCGCGAACCTAGAGTTTCCTAAGGACTGATATGTTCGAATAACAGGGTGACAAGAAATTTCTCATTGTGGTAATTCTCAAGCTTCTACCCGACAGGGCGGAGAATTCTTGCCTTTGCTTCCACAATGAGTTGTCACTTACAATCCTGTTTGTTTAAAATGAAGTAAGTATCAAGTGACACTATACTTCCATTCACTTCACACACTCACACAAGGCCTTTTCCAGCATTACACGGAATTTAAGTACGTACACGACTCCGCCATCGTCTCTTTACACGGACGTTACTGGGCTCCGTTCCCTTCACTTGCCATTGACTAGTATTCACAAGGTTTTTCCTCCCACACAGTACCTTCGTGCAGGCTGCGACAGTACCTTCGCGCAGATTTTACGTCGACATTCATTCACACTTTCCCCCGGAAAGTAAACTTTTTCTCACCCAGATGTCTTCTCTCCATCGGAAAGCCATCAGCCTGTAGATCCCAGCTGGCGGGTAGAATTTCCAGTCCTCAAAAAGGATCTTAGGCTCACTCTAGGGAGCCTGTGCCATGGCCATGGTCTTTCTGGAGTCCACCACACCCGCTGGAATCCTTAGGCATCTTGGCTTCCGGCTCTTCGAAGGACCAAATAAATGTCAGGTTTAAACACCATCTATGACATTTTTAAACTGCACAAATGAGGAGACAGACATTAAAATGAGAAAAAACAAGGCCTTTACTTGTACAAGGAGAGATGAGCAAGAGATGTGTGCTGGTCACAATCCTCTGGCCCATTCTGACACACATTCACATTTCTTGTCTTTTCATGGAGTTCGCTAACAAATGGTCACAAAAAGAGGCGGAGAAATAGCAGCGTTGTGGCATCACAAATACAATAGTCATTAACACAGAAGACATCCTTTGATCACTAATCCTTGAATGCTGTCTCCTGTCCTGGTGTGAAGTTCTTCATTCCCGCATTCCAGACGTCCTTAGGTTGAATACACATACAGCAACCCAAACTGATAGTGAAGTACTGAGTATATGCTTTAAAATTAACTCTATGCAATAAAAGAGAAAATATGGAATAATATATACATAATAATCCTAACAAAAGGGAAAAAAAAAAAAGAAAAAAAAAAAGAGATAAATAACTGAGGGTTTTGCACCGCTTTGTCGCTCGGGATATTATTGTGTGAAGGCTGGAGGCCTATTCTACACCATTCCCGTTATTCTTATTAGGGCCCGAGCAGCGGCGGCACCGGCGGCGGTGCCGCTGCGAGGCCCTATTGTTTTTGTAGGAATTCTTCTTATTATTATTCTTCTTCTTCTCCGCAAACAATCGCATTTTTGAGACACTAAACGTGAACGAAAACTCACCCAGGCCTGGCGAAAAATTTGATATTTTAAAGTCGCCATACATGATAACAGAAAAATGGCTCTGTAGCGCCACCTACATAGGTTTAACGGATCCCTGTCCCGCTACGATTGTCCTACGGCTACGAAAATTGTGTGGCACCTGTAGCACATCCAGATGAACAAAAACCTCTTTGATAGTTGTACCCTAAAATAGACAGGAAGTGAGGTATGATCATTTGAATGTCCAATTTTGGCCCATTTTTGCACATTTACAGGGGTCATACTTTTGCCCACTTCTCCTACACGGTTAACCCGATTGAGTTCAATCTTGGGATGTACCATCTCAACACCTGGGACAACACCATGGTAAAAAATCTAAAGTTTTTGACATACTATATGACGGCGGCGGGGCATCAAATTTAGAGTTTCAAAATTCTTACTTAACGTAGTATTGCCGGTTGTACGTTTAACCTAGAGCTACGAAAATTGGTACACATATCTAACAGACTATGATCTACAAAAAAGTCTGTTGGTGCCATATGCTAAACCCAACAGGAAATCCGCCAGAGGCGGGGCATCTAATTTTGCGTTTCAAAATTCTTAATTAAAGAAGCATTCCCGGCTGTACGTTTCACCTAGAGTTACCAAAATTTGAAGACATATGTAACAGCCCTCAAGGTACAAAAAACTCTTTTTGAACCATGTGCTAAACCTAACAGAAAGTCCACCATTTTGATTTACTTTGGAACGTGTTGCCATTTTTTTGGCCATTTTATAGGGGTCTTATTTTAACGAACTCCTCCTACAGAGTTTATCCCATCATCTTCAAACTTGGTGTGATTCATCTTAAGATGTTGAAGATGAAAAGTTATTGAAAGCTTTTTATTTCGTCGCACGCTGTTGCCGTGGCATGCACTTGTTTGCCTAAGAAAAAAAATTCTTCTTAATGAAGAATTCCCAGTTGTACGAAGCAGCTAGAGCTACGAAAATTTGTAGACATATGTAACAGCCCACAATGTACAAAAAAGTCTCTTGGTGCTATGTGCTAAACCCAACAGGAAGTCCCCCAGGGGCCGGGCATCACATTGTGAGCTAAAAAACTCCTCTTTAACGAAGCATTCCCGGTTGTACGTTTAATCGAGGGCTACGTAAATTGGTACACATATGTAACAGACTATGATCTACAAAAAAGCCTGTTGGTGCCATATGCTAAACCTAACAGGAAGTCCGCCAGAGGCGAGGCATCAAATTTTGTGTTTCAAAATTCTTACTTAATGAAGCATTCCCGGCTGTACATTTCACCAAGGTACAAAAAACTCTTTTTGAACCATATGCTAAACCGAACAGGAAGTCCGCCATTTTGATTTACTTTGGAAAGTGTTGCCATTTTTTGGGCCATTTCATAGGGGTCTTATTTTAACGAACTCCTCCTACAGAGTTTATCCGATCATCTCCAAACTTGGTGTGATTCATCTTAAGATGTTGAAGATGAAAAGTTATTGAAAGCTTTTTATTTCGTCGCAAGCTGTTGCCGTGGCATGCACAGTTTGCAAAGGAAAAAATTCCTTCTTAATGAAGCATTCCCAGTTGTACGAAGCAGCTAGAGCTACGAAAATTTGGAGACAAATGTAACAGCCCACGATGTACAAAAAAGTCTCTTGGTGCCATGTGCTAAACCCAACCGGAAGTCGCGTAGGGGCCGGGCATCACATTTTGAGCTAAAAAAAACTCCTCTTTAACGAAGCATTCCCGGTTGTACGTTTCACCTAGCGCTATGATAATTTGGAGGCATACATAAGAGCCAGCGATGTACAAAAAAGTCTCTTAGAACCATATGCTAAACTAAACAGGAAGTCCGGCATTTTGATTTACGCCTTTTTTAGGGGTCACACTTCAACGAACTCCTACGAAATTTCTCCGACTGTCTTCCAACTTGGTGTGTTTCATCTTAAGATGTTTAAGATGCAAAGTTATCGAAAGTTTTTTTTATTTTGTCGCAAGCCGTTGCCATAGCGATGCATTATTTGCCAAGTAAAATGCTGCTTTTTTTTTTTTTGTCTAAACGAGCGAAAACTCAAAACTTTGCACACAGATCAGACCTCTCAAGAACATGAATATTTTAGAGATTTGTTGTGCAATTTGTAATAAATGGCTCAATAGCACCTTCTAGACATTTTTATGAAGTATTTCCGATTATATGATTCAGCTAGATGTGTGAATATTTGGAGGCACACCTATCAGTCTAATACCTACAAAAAATATTCTATAGCCATGTGCCAAACCATTTTGATTTTATTTTGTTAATTGTGCATCATTTTTGGCCTTTCCATGAAACTTTGCAAGCACAAAGCATGGCAAAAACATTTACAATTTAGACGGTTTCCTATGAAACAGTACCCCAACATGTCAGTACCCCGACGTGCAAGTACCCCAACGTGGCCCAGGTTGCGAGGGCCCTTTATAGCTGCTCGCAGCTCTAGTTATTATTATTCTTCTTCTTCTTCTTCTTCTCCGTAAACGATCGCATTTTTGAGGGCCTAAACATTTACGAAAACTCACCAAACTTTGCAGTCTCTTCGGGCCCGGCGAAAAATTTGATATTATGTAGTTGCCATAACAATGCGACTCTATAGCGCCCCCTAGCGTAGAAAAATAAAAACAAATACCGGCCCGTTTGACCTAGAGCTACGAAAATTGCCAGGCACGTGTAGCACCCCGAGACGCACAAAAAAAGTCAGTGGAAGCCATTTCCTAAAATGTACAGGAAGTGAGCTATGAATTTTTTAATGTCCAATTTTGGCCTATTTTGGCACATTCATTGTGGTCATACTTTTTCCCCCTTTGCAAATATTTTTCAGCCAATTAACTTCAAACTTGGCATTTATCATCTCAAGACGTGAGATAACAACAGGGCAAAAAGTCTTGCCTTTTTGAAATACTATATGATGGGGGCGGGGCATCAAATATTGCCTTTAAAATGTAATTTGTCCAGAAAGAGCAAATGCTTAATAACTCCCATGTTCAAGCTCCAAAAAATCTCAAACTTCTCAGGCAATGTAATAGTCACGGCCTGAAAACATCTACATGATAAAATTCAGTTATACATATAGCGCCACCTAGTGGTAACAATAAATGTCATACTTTACGTTTTTAGCTACTGCGCTGAGCTCGTTGAAGGGATCCATTTGAAAATTGGTCAGAAAAGCCTTAAGATGTTGATCATGCCCCACACCGAATATTGTAACTTTTCGCCAAAGGGCGTGGCCGCTACGGTGACCGAGATGATCCTATCTTCTCAAAATTTCACACATTTGATGAGAGTTAACCCGATTGACTTCAAACTTGGGATGTACCATCTCAACACCTGGGACAACATCATGGTAAAAAATCTAGAGTTTTTGACATACTATATGACAGCGGCGGGGCATCAAATTTAGAGTTTAATAATTCTTACTGAACGAAGCATTGCCGGTTGTACGTTTAATCTAGAGCTACGAAAATTGGTACACATATGTAACAGACTATGACCTACAAAAAACTCTTTTTGAACCATGTGCTAAACCTAACAGGAAGTCCACCATTTTGATTTACTTTGGAATGTGTTGCCATTATTTTGGCCATTTCATAGGGGTCTTATTTTAACGAACTCCTCCTACAGTGTTTATCCGATCATCTTCAAACTTGGTGTGATTCATCTAAAGATGTTGAAGATGAAAAGTTATTGAAAGCTTTTTATTTCGTCGCACGCTGTTGTCGTGGCATGCACTGTTTGCAAAGGAAAAAAAAATCTTAAAGAAGCATTCCCAGTTGTACGAAGCAGCTAGAGCTACGAAAATTTGTAGACATATGTAACAGCCCAAGATGTACAAAAATGTCTCTTGGTGACCTGTGCTAAACCCAACAGGAAGTTCCCCAGGGGCCGGGCATCACATTTTGAGCTAAAAAACTCCTCTTTAACAAAGCATGCCCAGCTGTACGTTTCACCTAGACTTACCAAAATTTGAAGAGGTATGTAACAGCCCTGGAGGTACAAAAAACTCTTTTTGAACCATCTGCTAAACCAAACAGGAAGTCCGCCATTTTGATTTACGTCGGCATTTGTAGCCATTTTTTGTGGCCTTTCTTAGGGGTCATATTTTCATGAACTGCTCGTACAAAATTCATCCGACCGTCTTCAAACTTGGTGTGTTTCATCCTAAGATGTTTAAGATGCAAAGTTATCGAAAGTTTTTTATTTTGTCACATGCTGTTGCCATAGCGATACATTGTTTGCCAAGTAAAGTGCTGCTTATTTTTTTTGGTCTATACATGTGTGAAAACTCATGAAACTTTGCACACACATCAGACTTGTCATGAACATGAATTTTTAGAGATTTCTTGTGCAATTTGCAATAAATCGCGCCCTCTATACATTTTTATGGAGCATTTCCGATTGGATGATTCAAGCGCGAAATAACTAAAGATGACTTGACTTGACCTAGATTTGTGAAAACTCAGAGGCATACCTATTTGTCTAAGACCTACAAAAAGTATTCTGTAACCGTATGCTAAACCTAAAAGGAAGTCCGCCATTTTGAATTTATTTTTGGAATTGCACACCATATTTTGCGTTTTGATGAAACTTTGCACACACAAGGCTTGTCAAAAACATTTTAGATGGTCCTTGTCCTATTTGACAGTACCCCAACGTGCCAGTACCCCGACGTGCAAGTACCCCAACGTGGCCCGGGTTGCGAGGGCCCTTTATAGCTGCTCGCAGCTCTAGTTAGGGCCCGAGCAGCGGCGGCGGCGGTGCCGCTGCGAGGCCCTATTGTTTTTGTAGGAATTCTTCTTATTATTATTATTCTTATTCTTATTATTCTTCTCCGCAAACAATCGCATTTTTGAGACACTAAACGTGACCGAAAACTCACCAAACTTTACACGCACATCAGGCCTGGCGAAAAATTTGATATTTTAAAGTCGCCATACATGATAACAGAAAAATGGCTCCTTAGCGCCCCCTACATAGGTTAAACGGATCCCTGTCCCGCTACGATTGTCCGACGGCTATGAAAATTGTGTGGCACCTGTAGCACATCCCAATGAACAAAAACCTCTTTGAAGTGTGTACCCTAAAATAGACAGAAAGTGAGGTATGAGTATTTAAATGTCCAATTTTTGCCAATTTTTGCACATTTACAGGGGTCATACTTTTGCCCGCTTCTCCTACACGGTTAACCCGATTGACTTCAAACTTGGGATGTACCATCTCAACACCTGGGACAACATCATTGTGAAAAATGAAAAGTTTTTGATATACTATATGACGGCGGCGGCGCATCAAATTTAGAGTTTAAAAATTCTTACTTCACGAAGCATTGCCGGTTGTACGTTTAATCTAGAGCTACGAAAATTGGTACACATATGTAACAGGCTATGACCTACAAAAAACTATTTTTGAACCATATGCTAAACCTAACAGGAAGTCCACCATTTTGATTTATTTTGGAACGTGTTGCCATTTTTTTGGCCATTTCATTGGGGTCTTATTTTAACGAACTCCTCCTACAGTGTTTATCCGATCATCTTCAAACTTGGTGTGATTCATCTTAAGATGTTGAAGATGAAAAGTTATTGAAAGCTTTGTATTTCGTCGCACGCTGTTGTCATGGCATGCACTGTTTTTAAAGGAAAAAAAATATCCTTAAAGAAGCATTCCCATTTGTACGAAGCAGCTAGAGCTACGAAAATTTGTAGACATATGTAACAGCCCAAGATGTACAAAAAAGTCTCTTGGTGCCCTGTGCTAAACCCAACAGGAAGTCCCCCAGGGGCCGGGCATCACATTTTGAGCTAAAAAACTCCTCTTTAACAAAGCATACCCGGCTGTACGTTTCACATAGAGTTACCAAAATTTGTAGAGGTATATAACAGCCTTCGAGGTACAAAAAACTCTTTTTGAACCATATGCTAAACCTAACAGGACGTCCGCCATTTTGATTTACTTTGGAATGTGTTGCCATTCTTTTTGGCCATTTCATAGGGGTCATATTTTAACAAACTCCTCCTACAGAGTTTATCCGATCATCTTCAAACTTGGTGTGATTCATCTTAAGATGTTGAAAATGAAAAGTTATTGAAAGTTTTTTATTTCGTCACACGCTGTTGTCGTGGCATGCACTTTTTGCAAAGGAAAAAAATCCTTCTTAATGAAGCATTCCCAGTTGTACGAAGCAGCTAGAGCGACGAAAAATTGTAGACATATGTAACAGCCCAGGATGTACAAAAAAGTCTCTTGGTGCCATGTGCTAAACCCAACAGGAAGTCTCCCAGGGGCCGGGCATCACATTTTGAGCTAATTACTCCTCTTTAACAAAGCATTCCCGGTTGTACGTTTCACCTAGCGCTATGATAATTTGCAGGCATACATAAGAGCCCATGATGTACAAAAAAGTCTCTTGGAACCATGTGCTAAACCAAACAGGTAGTCTGCCATTTTGATTTATGATGGGATTTGTTGCCATTTTTTGTGGCCTTTTTCAGGGGTCATATTTTAACGAACCCCTCCTACAAAATTTTTCCGACTGTCTTCAAACTTGGTGTGTTTCATCTTAAGATGTTTAAGATGCAAAGTAATCGAAAGTTTTTTATTTTGTAACACGCTGTTGCCATAGCAATGCATTGTTTGTCAAGTGCTGCTTTTTTTTTTTTATACACATGAAAACTCATGGAACTTTGCAAACACTTCAGACTTGTCATGAACATGAATTTTCAGAGATTTATTGTGCAATTTGCAATAAATAGCGCCCTCTAGACATTTTTATGAAGCATTTCCGATTGTATGATTATGCTAGACCTACAAAAAAGTATTATGTAGCCATTTGCCAAACCAAAGAGGAAGTCCGCTATTTTGATTTTATTTTGGGAATTATACATCATTTTTGGCCTTTTTCATTAAACTTTGCACAGACAAGGCATGGAAAAAACTAACATTTTAAATGGTCCTTGTTCCATGTAACAGTACCCCAACGTGCCAGTACCCCGACGTGCAAGTAACCCAACGTTGTGCTCAATAGCGCCCTCTATGCATTTTTATGGAGCATTTCCAATTGTATGATTCAAGCGATACACAACTAAAGATGACTTGACCTAGATTTGTGAAAACTGGGAGGCATACCTATTAGCTTAAGACCTACAAAAAGTATTCTGTAGCCGTATGCTAAACCTAAAAGGAAGTCCGCCATTTTGAATTTATTTTGGGAATTGCGCACCATATTTTGCGTTTTGATTAAACTTTGCACACACAAGGCTTGTCAAAAACATTTTAGATGGTCCTTGTCCTATTTGACAGTACCCCAACGTGCCAGTACCCCGACGTGCAAGTAGTTATTATTATTATTATTCTCCGCAAACAATTGCATTTTTGAGACACTAAACGTGAACGAAAACTCACCAAACTTTACACGCACATCAGGCCTGGCGAAAAATTTGATATTTTAAAGTCGCCATACATGATAACAGAAAAATGGCTCCATAGCGCCACCTACATAGGTTAAACGAATCCCTGTCCCGCTACGATTGTCCTACGGCTATGAAAATTGTGTGGCACCTGTAGCACATCCAGATGAACAAAAACTTCTTTGAAAGGTGTACCCTAAAATAGACAGGAAGTGAGGTATGATCATTTGAATGTCCAATTTTGGCCCATTTTTGCACATTTACAGGGGTCATACTTTTGCCCACCTCTCCTACACGGTTAACCCGATTGACTTCAAACTTGGGCTGTACCATCTCAACACCTGGGACAACATCATGGTAAAAAAATCTAAAGTTTTTGACATATTATATGACGGGGGCGGGGCATCAAATTTAGAGTTTAAAAATTCTTACTTAACGAAGCATTGCCGGTTGTACGTTTATTCTAGAGCTACGAAAATTTGTACACATATGTAACAGACTAAGACCTACAAAAAAGTCTGTTGGTACTATATGCTAAACCCAACAGGAAGTCCACCAGAGGCGGGGCATCAAATTTTGCGTTTCAAAATTCCAACGTAACGAAGCATTCCCGGCTGTACGTTTCACCTAGAGTGACCAAAATTTGAAGACATATGTAACAGCCCTCAAGGTACAAAAAACTCTTTATGAACCATGTGCTAAACCCAACAGGAAGTTCCCCAGGGGCCGGGCATCACATTTTGAGCTAAAAAACTCCTCTTTAACGAAGCATTCCCGGTTGTACGTTTCACCTAGCGCTATGATAATTTGCAGGCATACATAAGAGCCCACGATGTACAAAAAAAGTCTCTTGGAACCATGTGCTAAACCAAACAGGAAGTCCGCCATTTTGATTTACGATGGGATTTGTTGCCATTTTTTGTGGCCTTTTTCAGGGGTCATATTTTAACGAACTCCTCGTACAAAGTTCATCCGACAGTCTTCAAACTTGGTGTGTTTCATCTTAAGATGTTTAAGATGCAAAGTTATCGAAAGTTTTTTATTTTGTCGCACGCTGCAGCTATAGCGATGCATTGTTTGCCAAGTAAAGTGCTGCTTTGTTTTTTTTATCTATACATGTGTGAAAACTTATGAAACTTTGCAAACACATCAGACTTGTCATGAACATGAATTTTTAGAGATTTATTGTGCAATTTGCAATAAATAGCGCCCTCTAGACATTTTTACGAAGTATTTCCGATTGTATGATTACGCTAGATTTGTGAAAATTAGGACAGACCCCTATTAGCCTAAAACCTACAAAAAAGTATTATGTAGCCATTTGCCAAACCAAAGAGGAAGTCCGCTATTTTGATTTTATTTTGGGAATTATACATCATTTTTGGCCTCTTTCATTAAACTTTGCACCCACAAAGCTTGTCAAAAACATTTTAGATGGTCCTTGTCCTATTTGACAGTACCCCGACGTGCAAGTATCCCAACGTGGCCCAGGTTGCGAGGGCCCTTTATAGCTGCTCGCAGCTCTAGTTATTCTTATTAGGGCCCGAGCAGCGACCGCTGCGAGGTCCCTATTGTTCCTGAAGGAATTCTTATTATTATTCTTCTTCTTCTTCTTTGTTATTATTCTTTTCCGCAAACAACCACATTTTTGAGGCACTAAACATGAACGAAAACTCACCAAACTTTACACGCAGATCGGGTCTGGCGAAAAATTAGATATTTTAAAGTCGCCATACATGATAACAGAAAAATGGCTCTGTAGCGCCACCTACATAGGTTTAACGGATCCCTGTCCCGCTACGATTGTCCTATGGCTACGAAAATTGTGTGGCACCTGTAGCACATCCAGATGAACAAAAACCTCTTTGATATGTGTACCCTAAAATAGACAGGAAGTGAGGTATGAGTATTTGAATGTCCAATTTTGGCCCATTTTTGCACATTTACAGGGGTCATACTTTTGCCCGCTTCTCCTACACGGTTAACCCGATTGACTTCAAACTTGGGCTGTACCATCTCAACACCTGGGACAACATCATGGTAAAAAATCTAAAGTTTTTGACATACTATATGACGGTGACGGGGCATCAAATTTACAGTTTCAAAATTCTTACTTAACGAAGCATTGCCGGTGGTACGTTTAATCTAGAGCTACGAAAATTGGTACACATATGTAACAGACTATGATCTACAAAAAAGCCTGTTGGTGCCATATGCTAAACCTAACAGGAAGTCCGCCAGAGGCGAGGCATCAAATTTTGTGTTTCAAAATTCTAACTTAATGAAGCATTCCCGGCTGTACATTTCACCTAGAGTTACCAATATTTGAAGACATATGTAACAGCCCTCAAGGTACAAAAAACTCTTTTTGAACCATATGCTAAACCGAACAGGAAGTCCGCCATTTTGATTTACTTTGGAACGTGTTGCCATTTTTTGGGCCATTTCATAGGGGTCTTATTTTAACGAACTCCTCCTACAGAGTTTATCCGATCATCTCCAAACTTGGTGTGATTCATCTTAAGATGTTGAAGATGAAAAGTTATTGAAAGCTTTTTATTTTGTCGCACGCTGTTGCCGTGGCATGCACAGTTTGCAAAGGAAAAAATTACTTCTTAATGAAGCATTCCCAGTTGTACGAAGCAGCTAGAGCTACGAAAATTTGGAGACAAATGTAACAGCCCACGATGTACAAAAAAGTCTCTTGGTGCCATGTGCTAAACCCAACAGGAAGTCCCGTAGGGGCCGGGCATCACATTTTGAGCTAAAAAACTCCTCTTTAACGAAGCATTCCCGGTTGTACGTTTCACCTAGCGCTATGATAATTTAGAGGCATACATAAGAGCCCACGATGTACAAAAAAGTCTCTTGGAACCATGTGCTAAACCAAACAGGAAGTCCGCCATTTTGATTTATGATGGGATTTGTAGACTTTTTTTTGTGGCCTTTTTTAGGGGTCATATTTTAACTCCTCCTACAAAATTCATCCGACCGTGTTCAAACTTGGTGTGTTTCATCTTAAGATGTTTAAGATGCAAATTTATCGAAAGTTTTTTATTTTGTCGCACGCTGCTGCTATAGCGATGCATTGGTTGCCAAGTAAAGTGCTGCTTTGTTTTTTTTTATCTATACATGTGTGAAAACTCGTGAAACTTTGCACACACATCAGACTTGTCATTAACATGAATTTTTTAGAGATTTCTTGTGCAATTTGCAATAAATCGCACCCTCTATACATTTTTTATGGAGCATTTCCGATTGGATGATTCAAGCGCAAAATAACTAAAGATGACTTGACTTGACCTAGATTTGTGAAAACTCAGAGGCATACCTATTATTAGGGCCCGAGCAGCGACCGCTGCGAGGTCCCTATTGTTCCTGAAGGAATTCTTATTATTATTCTTCTTCTTCTTCTTCTTTTTCTTTGTTATTATTCTTTTCCGCAAACAACCACATTTTTGAGGCACTAAACATGAACGAAAACTCACCAAACTTTACACGCAGATCGGGTCTGGCGAAAAATTCGATATTTTAAAGTCGCCATACATGATAACAGAAAAATGGCTCTGTAGCGCCACCTACATAGGTTTAACGGATCCCTGTCCCGCTACGATTATCCTATGGCAACGAAAATTGTATGGCACCTGTAGCACATCCAGATGAACAAAAACCTCTTTGATATGTGTACCCTAAAATAGACAGGAAGTGAGGTATGAGTATTTGAATGTCCAATTTTGGCCCATTTTTGCACATTTACAGGGGTCATACTTTTGCCCGCTTCTCCTACACGGTTAACCCGATTGACTTCAAACTTGGGCTGTACCATCTCAACACCTGGGACAACATCATGGTAAAAAATCAAAAGTTTTTGACATACTATATGACGGTGGCGGGGCATCAAATTTACAGTTTCAAAATTCTTACTTAACAAAGCATTGCCGGTGGTACGTTTAATTGAGAGCCATGAAAATTGGTACACATATGTAACAGACTATGATCTACAAAAAAGCCTGTTGGTGCCATATGCTAAACCTAACAGGAAGTCCGCCAGAGGCGAGGCATCAAATTTTGTGTTTCAAAATTCTTATTTAATGAAGCATTCCCGGCTGTACATTTCACCTAGAGTTACCAACATTTGAAGACATATGTAACAGCCCTCAAGGTACAAAAAACTCTTTTTGAACCATATGCTAAACCGAACAGGAAGTCCGCCATTTTGATTTACTTTGGAACGTGTTGCCATTTTTTGGGCCATTTCATAGGGGTCTTATTTTAACGAACTCCTCCTACAGAGTTTATCCGATCATCTCCAAACTTGGTGTGATTCATCTTAAAATGTTGAAGATGAAAAGTTATTGAAAGCTTTTTATTTCGTCGCACGCTGTTGCCGTGGCATGCACAGTTTGCAAAGGAAAAAACTCCCTCTTAATGAAGCATTCCCAGTTGTACGAAGCAGCTAGAGCTACGAAAATTTGGAGACAAATTTAACAGCCCACGATGTACAAAAAAGTCTCTTGGTGCCATGTGCTAAACCCAACAGGAAGTCCCGTAGGGGCCGGTCATCACATTTTGAGGTAAAAAACTCCTCTTTAACGAAGCATTCCCCGTTGTACGTTTCACCTAGCGCTATGATAATTTAGAGGCATACATAAGAGCCCACGATGTACAAAAAAGTCTCTTGGAACCATCTGCTAAACCAAACAGGAAGTCCGCCATTTTGATTTACGTTGGGATTTGTAGCCATTTTTTGTGGCCTTTTTTAGGGGTCATATTTTAACGAACTCCTCCTACAAAATTTATCCGACTGTCTTCAAACTTGGTGTGCTTCATCTTAAGATGTTTAAGATACAAAGTTATCGAAAGTTATTTATTTTGTCGCACGCCGTTGTCATGGCGATGCATTGTTTGCCAAGTAAAATGCTGCTTTTTTTTTTTTGGTCTAAACATGTGCAAAAACTCATGAAACTTTACACACACATCAGGCTTGTCATAAGCATGAATATTTTAGAGATTTCTTATTAAATTTGCAATAAATGCTTCAATAGCGCCCTCTAGACATTTTTATTAAGTCTTTCCGATTATATGATTCAGCTAGATGTGTGAATATTGGCAGGCATGCCTAATATATTCAAAAAGTATTCAATATAGCCATGTGCCAATCCATTTTGATTTTATTTTGTTAATTGTGCATCATTTTTGGCCTTTCCATGAAACTTTACAAACACAAAGCATGGCAAAAACGTTTAAAATTTAGATGGTTTCCTATTTGACAGTACCCCAACATGCCAGTACCCCGACGTGCAAATACCCCAACGTGGCCCGGGTTGCGAGGGCCCTTTATAGCTGCTCGCAGCTCTAGTTATTATTATTCTCCGCAAACAATCGCATTTTTGAGACGCTAAACGTGAACGAAAACTCACCACACTTTACACGCACATCAGGCCTGGCGAAAAATTTGATATTTTAAAGTCGCCATACATGATAACAGAAAAATGGCTCCATAGCGCCACCTACATAGGTTAAACGGATCCCTGTCCCGCTACGATTGTCCTATGGCGACGAAAATTGTGTGGCACCCGTAGCACATCCAGATGAACAAAAACCTCTTTGATGTGTGTACCCTAAAATAGACAGAAAGTGAGGTATGATCATCTGAATGTCCAATTTTGGCCCAGTTTTGCACATTTACAGGGGTCATACTTTTGCCCGCTTCTCCTACACGGTTAACCCGATTGACTTCAAACTTGGGATGGACCATCTCAACACCTGGGACAACATCATTGTAAAAAATCTAAAGTTTTTGATATACTATATGACGGCGGCGGTGTATCAAATTTAGAGTTTAAAAATTCTTACTTCACGAAGCATTGCCGGTTGTACGTTTAATCTAGAGCTACGAAAATTGGTACACATATGTAACAGGCTATGACCTACAAAAAACTCTTTTTGAACCATATGCTAAACCTCACAGGAAGTCCACCATTTTGATTTATTTTGGAACGTGTTGCCATTTTTTTGGCCATTTCATTGGGGTCTTATTTTAACGAACTCCTCCTACAGTGTTTATCCGATCATCTTCAAACTTGGTGTGACTCATCTTAAGATGTTGAGGATGAAAAATTATTGAAAGCTCTTTATTTCGTCGCACGCTGTTGTCGTGGCATGCACTTTTTGCAAAGGAAAAAAATCCTTCTTAATGAAGCATTCCCAGTTGTACGAAGCAGCTAGAGCTACAAAAATTTGTAGACATATGTAACAGCCCACAATGTACAAAAAAGTCTCTTGGTGCCATGTGCTAAACCCAACAGGAAGTCCCCCAGGGGCCGGGCATCACATTTTGAGCTAGAAAACTCCTCTTTAACGAAGCATTCCCGGTTGTACGTTTCACCTAGCGCTATGATAATTTGCAGGCATACATAAGAGCCCATGATGTACAAAAAAGTCTCTTGGAACCATGTGCTAAACCAAACAGGAAGTCCGCCATTTTGATTTACGATGGGATTTGTTACCATTTTTTGTGGCCTTTTTCAGGGGTCATATTTTAACAAACTCCTCGTACAAAGTTCATCCGACCGTCTTCAAACTTGGTGTGTTTCATCTTAAGATGTTTAAGATGCAAAATTATCGAAAGTTTTTTATTTTGTCGCACGCTGCTGCTATAGCGATGCATTGTTTGCCAAGTAAAGTGCTGCTTTGTTTTTTTATCTATACATGTGTGAAAACTCATGAAACTTTGCAAACACATCAGACTTGTCATGAACATGAATTTTTAGATTTATTGTGCAATTTGCAATAAATAGCGCCCTCTAGACATTTTTATGAAGTATTTCCGATTGTATAATTCTGCTAGATTTGTGAAAATTAGGACAGACCCCTATCAGCCTAAAACCTACAAAAAAGTATTATGTAGCCATTTGCCAAACCAAAGAGGAAGTCCGCTATTTTGATTTTATTTTGGGAATTATACATCATTTTTGGCCTCTTTCATTAAACTTTGCACAGACAAGGCATGGAAAAAACTAACATTTTAAATGGTCCTTGTTCCATGTAAAAGTACCCCAACGTGCCAGTACCCTGACGTGCAAGTAACCCAACGTTGTGCGCAATAGCGCCCTCTATGCATTTTTATGGAGCATTTCCAATTGTATGATTCAAGCGATACACAACTAAAGATGACTTGACCTAGATTTGTGAAAACTGGGAGGCATACCTATTAGCTTAAGACCTACAAAAAGTATTCTGTAGCCGTATGCTAAACCTAAAAGGAAGTCCGCCATTTTGAATTTATTTTGGGAATTGCACACCATCTTTGGCCTTTTGCACTCACAAAGCTTGTCAAAAACATTTTAGATGGTCCTTGTCCGATTTGACAGTACCCCAACGTGCCAGTACCCCGACGTGCAAGTACCCCAACGTGGCCCAGGTTGCGAGGGCCCTTTATAGCTGCTCGCAGCTCTAGTTATTAGGGCCCGAGCAGCGACCGCTGCGAGGCCCCTATTGTTCCTGAAGGAATTCTTATTAGGGCCCGAGCAGCGACCGCTGCGAGGTCCCTATTGTTCCTGAAGGAATTCTTATTAGGGCCCGAGCAGCGACCGCTGCGAGGTCCCTATTGTTTTTCGTTCGAATTATTATTATTATTATTATTATTATTCTCCGTAAACGATTGCATTTTTGAGGACCTAAACATTCACGAAAACTCACCAAACTTTGCACACTCCTCAGGCCCGGCGAAAAATTTTATATTATGAAGTCGTCATAACAACGCGACTCTATAGCGCCCCCTAGCGTAGAAAAATAAAAACCAAGCCTGGCACGTTTGAGCTAGAGCAACGGAAATTGGCAGGCACGTGTAGCACCCCGAGACGCACAAAAAAGTCTATTGGGACCATGTAGCTAAAATGTACAGGAAATGAGCTATGAATTTTTTTATGTCCAATTTTGGCCTATTTTGGCACATTCACTGTGGTCATGCTTTTTCCCCCTCTGCAAACATTTTTCATCCAATTCACATCAAACTTGGCATTTATCATCTCAAGACCTGAGAGAACAACTGGGCAAAAAGTCTTGCCTTTTAGAAATACTATATGATGGGGGCGGGGCATCAAATATTGTCTTTAAAATTTCATTTGTCCAGAAAGAGCAAATGCTTAATAACTCCCATGTTCAAGCTCCAAAAAATCTCAAACTTCTCAGGCAACGTAATAGTCACGGCCTGAAAACATCTATATGATAAAATTCAGTTATACATATAGCACCACCTAGTGGTAACAATAAATGTCATACTTTACGTTTTTAGCTACTGCGCTGAGCTCGTTGAAGGGATCCAGTTGAAAGTTGGTCAGAAAATCCTTAAGATGTTGATCATGCCCCACACCGAATATTGTAACTTTTCGCCAAAGGGCGTGGCCGCTACGGTGCCGCAAAGTCTGAAGATTTTTCGTGACAATAAAAGCTGCATGAACTTGACCGAGATGATCCTATCTTCTCAAAATTTCACACATTTGATGAGAGTCCAGCCCTAAAGACATCTACGTACTTATATTTCATCTTACTGATAGCGCCACCTAGTGGCAATTTTTTTTCTTACGAATTTTCTTGTACATTTTTCTCCAAACACGTTAACTGGACCAACCTCATATTTGCTCAGATGAGGGTTTCGGCCTTCATGATGTCACAACACGAAGTTTGTGAGTTTTTGCGAATCACTGTGGGCGTGGCTAAGCACTGTTCGCCAAGAAAACAACGCCAGTTTTGATGGTCTAAACATGCGCAGAAACTCATGAAACTTGGCACACACATCTGGCCTGGCAAAATGAGCAATATTTTATCATGTATTGTCCTATTTTTACAAAAATGACTCAATAGCGCCCCCTAGAAATTTTTAACGAAGCAGCCCCGATTGTACGTTTAAGCAAGATCTACGAAAATTTTTAGGTGTATGAGGGAGCCAAAGACCTACAAAAAAGTCTCTTGGACCCATATGCTAAAATGAACAGGAAGTGAGCTACGAATTTTTGAATGTCCCATTTTTGACGATTTTTGCACATTTTCAGGGGGCATACTTTTGCCCACTTCTCCTACACGTTTTATCCGACTGACTTATGACTTGACCTGGACCATGCCAAGACCTGAGCCAACAACAGACGGAAAAATCTTGACTTTCGGAAATACTATATGATGAGGGCGGGGCATCAAAATTTGTGTTTCGCACTGAAAAAGGATATGCTTAATAACTCCCCGATACATGCTCCAAAAAATCCCAAACTTGACATGTATGTTTATCGTCAAGGCCTGAAGGTATCTCTATGACAACATTCAGTTATATATGCAGCGCCACCTAGCCCTTGAGGCATGAAAAAAAAATACCCCACTTACAGTATTTTGTACAAAAAATGTAAACTCATTCTATGTGTGATAACTAAGTCATTTAGGAATATTCTTTTACTTTCCACCACTCAAAATATTCACTGGCATCAGACCTAACCAAACACACATATTTTTGTTATTTAGTTTTATGTATTTTTGATAGCCTCTATGGACATTAAAAGCAATATCGTGAATGAAGGCTATGCTGAATAACTCCCAGGTACATACTCCAAAAAATCCCATACTTGAAATGTATATTTATAGTCAAGGCCTGAAGGTATCTCTATGACAAAATTCAGTTATAAATACAGCGCCACCTAGTCCTTGAGGCATAAAAAAAAAAAATGCCTCACTTACGGTATTTTTGCAAAAATTGTAAACTCATTGTAAGTGTGATAACTAAGTCATTTATGAATATTCTTTTACTTTCCACCACTCAATATGTTCACTGGTATCAGACCGATCCAAACATACATATTTTTTATTTAGTTTTTTTGTTTTTTTTTGATCGCCTCTATGGACAATAAAAGCAACATTGTGCAATGAGTACGAGCGATGATGTGTGTATATATACTTTTACGAAAAATACCAATCAGGGCAACTCATTGCCTAAAAATTAAAAAAAGACGCTGATTTTTGCAGATCTTAACAATCACCAAAACCCATTGAGCTTGACACACTCATCACACCTGGAAAAAAAAATAAAAATCTACATGTTTATCATGCCATTTTCAAAGAAATTCTGCTTCCAATGTGCCAGTACCCCAATGTGCAAGTTCCCCAACGTGCAAGTACCCCAACGTGGCCCGGGCTGCGAGGGCCCTTTATAGCTGCTCGCAGCTCTAGTTGTGTGAAGGCCTTCACACATATGTTATTCTACACCATTCCCGTTATTCTTATTGTGTGAAGGCTGGAGGCCTTCACACATATGTTATTCTACACCATTCCCGTTATTCTTATTCTTATTCTTATTCTTATTCTTATTCTTATTGTGTGAAGGCTGGAGGCCTTCACACATATGTTATTCTACACCATTCCATCCATCCATCCATCCATCTTCTTCCGCTTATCCGGGGTCGGGTCGCGGGGGCAGCAGCTTCAGGAGGGAAACCCAGACTTCCCTCTCCCCAGCCACTTCAACCAGCTCCTCCGGCGGGATCCCGAGGCGTTCCCAGGCCAGCCGAGAGACATAGTCTCTCCAGCGTGTCCTGGGTCGTCCCCGGGGCCTCCCGCCAGTGGGACATGCCCGGAACACCTCCCCAGGGAGGCGTCCAGGAGGCATCCGAACCAGATGCCCGAGCCACCTCAGCTGGCTCCTCTCAACGCGGAGGAGCAGCGGCTCGACTCTGAGTCCCTCCCGGATGACCGAGCTTCTCACCCTATCTCTAAGGGAGAGCCCGGACACCCTGCGGAGGAAGCTCATTTCGGCCGCTTGTATCCGGGATCTCGTTCTTTCGGTCACGACCCACAGCTCGTGACCATAGGTGAGGGTTGGAACGTAGATCGACCGGTAAATGGAGAGCTTTGCCTTTTGGCTCAGCTCTTTCTTCACCACGACGGACCGATACAGAGTCCGCATCACTGCAGACGCTGCACCGATCCGCCTGTCGATCTCCCGCTCCATCCCACCCTCACTCGTGAACAAGACCCCAAGATACTTGAACTCCTCCACTTGGGGCAGGATCTCATCCCCGACCTGAAGACGACACTCCACCCTTTTCCGACTGAGGACCATGGTCTCGGATTTGGAGGTGCTGATCCTCATCCCAGCCGCTTCACACTCGGCTGCGAACCGCTCCAGTGAGAGCTGAAGGCCCCGGCCTGATGAAGCCAACAGCACCACATCATCTGCAAAGAGCAGAGATGCAATGTTGAGGCCACCAAACCGGAACCCCTCCACGCCTCGGCTGCGCCTAGAAATTCTGTCCATAAAAGTTATGAACAGAATCGGTGACAAAGGGCAACCTTGGCGGAGTCCAACCCCCACCGGAAACGAATCCGACTTACTGCCGGCAATGCGGACCAAACTCTGGCAACGGTCGTACAGGGACCGAACAGTCCGTTCCAATTTCAAACGATTCCAAATATTCACGCCTACAGCGCTTCCATTTTTCTTATTCCCACTATTCACGTGTTACCCGCAATTCCCGATTTCGTACCCGATTTTTCCCCATGTATTCTTAATAGGAGATTCAAAATTTCACATTTCCTTCCACATTTTTCATCCGATTCACTTCGTTCCAACTTCAATATGTTCCATCATGAGCTCTTCCAGCTTTTCAGTTCCAAAATTCACGCCTTACCCACAATTCCCAATTTCGTACCCTAATATTTCCTACATTCTACATTTCACATTTACTTCGACATTTTTCATCCGATTGACATCGTTTCAACTTCAAAATATTCCACCAATTCAAGCCATGAGCTCTTCCAGCTTTTCAGTTCCAAAATTCACGCCTTACCCACAATTCCCGATTTCGTACCCGCACATTACCCACATTCTACATTTTCCATTTACTTCCACATTATTCATCCGATTGACGTCGTTCCAGCTTCAATATATTCCAGCATTTCAAGCCATTAGCTCTTCCAGCTTTTCAGTTCCAAAATTCACGCCTTGCCCACAATTCCCGATTTCGTACCCGAATATTTCCCACATTCTACATTTTCCATTTACTTACACATTATTCATCCGATTGACGTCGTTCCAGCTTCAATATATTCCAGCAATTCAAGCCATGAGCTCTTCCAGCTTTTCAGTTCCAAAATTCCCACCTTGCCCACAATTCCGGATTTCGTACCCGAATATTTCCCACATTATATATTTCACATTTACTTCCACATTATTCATCCGATTGACTT
The DNA here is from genome assembly GCF_051991245.1 of Festucalex cinctus. Classification (NCBI taxonomy): domain Eukaryota; kingdom Metazoa; phylum Chordata; class Actinopteri; order Syngnathiformes; family Syngnathidae; genus Festucalex; species Festucalex cinctus. Next base: position 2,730,126 of record NC_135420.1, on the reverse strand, counting down.
CGTTCCAACTTGAATATATTCCAGCAATTCAAGCCATGAGCTCTTCCAGCTTTTCAGTTCCAAAATTCATGCCTTACCCACAATTCCCAATTTCATACCCAAATATTTCCCACATTCTCCATTTCACATTTACTTCGACATTTTTCATCCGATTGACATCGTTTCAACTTCAATATATTCCACCAATTCAAGCCATGAGCTCTTCCAGCTTTTCAGTTCCAAAATTCACGCCTTACCCACAATTCCCGATTTCGTACCCGCACATTACCCACATTCTACATTTACTTCCACATTATTCATCCAATTGACGTCGTTCCAGCTTCAATATATTCCAGCATTTCAAGCAATTAGCTCTTCCAGCTTTTCAGTTCCAAAATTCACGCCTTGCCCACAATTCCCGATTTCGTACCCGAATATTTCCCACATTCTACATTTTCCATTTACTTACACATTATTCATCCAATTGATGTCGTTCCAGCTTCAATATATTCCAGCAATTCAAGCCATGAGCTCTTCCAGCTTTTCAGTTCCAAAATTCACACCTTACCCACAATTCCGGATTTCGTACCCGAATATTTCCCACATTCTATATTTCACATTTACTTCCACATTATTCATCCGATTGACTTCGTTCCAACTTCAATATATTCCAGCAATTTAAGCCATGAGCTCTTCCAGCTTTTCAGTTCCAAAAATCATGCCTTACCCACAATTCCCGATTTCGTACCCGAATATTTCCCACATTCTACATTTCACATTTACTTCGACATTTTTCATCCGATTGACGTCGTTTCAACTTCAATATATTCCACCAATTCAAGCCATGAGCTCTTCCAGCTTTTCAGTTCCAAAATTCATGCCTTACCCACAATTCCCAATTTCGTACCCAAATATTTCCCACATTCTACATTTTCCATTTACTTCCACATTATTTATCCGATTGACTTCGTTCCAACGTCAATATATTCCACCATTTCAAGCCATGAGCCCTTCCAGCTTTTCAGTTCCAAAATTCACGCCTTGCCCACAATTCCCGATTTCGTACCCAAATATTTCCCACATTCTACATTTTCTATTTACTTACACATTATTCATCCGATTGACGTTGTTCCAGCTTCAATATATTCCAGCAATTCAAGCCATGAGCTCTTCCAGCTTTTCAGTTCCAAAATTCACACCTTGCCCACAATTCCGGATTTCGTACCCGAATATTTCCCACATTATATATTTCACATTTACTTCCACATTATTCATCCGATTGACTTCGTTCCAACTTCAATATATTCCAGCAATTCAAGCCATGAGCTCTTCCAGCTTTTCAGTTCCAAAATTCATTCCTTACCCACAATTCCCGATTTCGTACCCGAATATTTCCCACATTCTACATTTCACATTTACTTCCACATTATTCATCCAATTGACGTCGTTCCAGCTTCAATATATTCCACCATTTCACGTCATGAGCTCTTCCATCTTACCACCTAACTTACCGCACATGGCGGCCATTTTCCAACTTACCATGCACGGCGGCCATTTTAGACAAATGATATGCCCAGATATCATTCAACATTATTCAACACCATTCAATATCATTCAATATCTTTCAATATCATTCATCATCATTCAACATTATTCCAAATCATTCCACAGGTATTCATTCAGCTCTCCAGCCTTCACACGCCATTTCCCCAGAAATGGCATTTCTAGTTCTTATTCTTATTATTATATTTTATTCCTCGCACTTTTTTGTCCAGTTTCTACTTCCACATTTTTCACCCGATTCACTCTGTTCCAATTTCAAACGATTCCAAATATTCGCGCCTACATCGCTTCCATTTTTCTTATTCCCACGATTCACGTGTTACCCGCAATTCCCGATTTCGTACCCGATTTTTCCCCATGTATTCTTAATGGGAGAATCAAAATTTCACATTTCCTTCCACATTTTTCATCCGATTCACTTCGTTCCAACTTCAATATGTTCCATCATGAGCTCTTCCAGCTTTTCAGTTCCAAAATTCACGCCTTACCCACAATTCACGATTTCGTACCCGAATATTTCCCACATTCTACATTTCACATTTACTTCGACATTTTTCATCCGATTGACGTCGTTTCAACTTCCATCTATTCCACCAATTCAAGCCATTAGCTCTTCCAGCTTTTCAGTTCCAAAATTCACACCTTGCCCTCAATTCCGGATTTTGTACCCGAATATTTCCCACATTCTATATTTCACATTTACTTCCACATTATTCATCCGATTGACTTCGTTCCAACTTCAATATATTCCAGCAATTCAAGCCATGAGCTCTTCCAGCTTTTCAGTTCCAAAATTCATGCCTTACCCACAATTCCCGATTTCGTACCCGCACATTACCCACATTCTACATTTTCCATTTACTTCCACATTATTCATCCGATTGACGTCGTTCCAGCTTCAATATATTCCAGCAATTCAAGCCATGAGCGCTTCCAGCTTTTCAGTTCCAAAATTCACACCTTGCCCACAATTCCGGATTTCGTACCCGAATATTTCCCACATTCTACATTTCACATTTACTTCCACATTATTCATCCGACTGACTTCATTCCAACTTCAATATATTCCACCAATTCAAGCCATGAGCTCTTGTAGCTTTTCAGTTCCAAAATTCATGCCTTACCCACAATTCCCGATTTCGTACCCACATTCTACATTTTCCATTTTCTTCCACATTATTCATCCGATTGACTTCGTTCCAACTTCAATATATTCCACCATTTCACGTCATGAGCTCTTCCATCTTACCGCCTAACTTACCGCACATGGCGGCCATTTTCCAACTTACCATGCACGGCGGCCATTTTAGACAAATGATATGCCCAGGTTTCTCGCCAACCTGGCCTCCCAAGGCGGTGGCCATTTTGGCCAATTGATTCGGTATGCGTGTGATTCTTGCCAGGATATTCCCCGACCTGAACAGGAAGTGACCAATATCAACAGGAAGTGACCTCATATCAACAGGAAGTGACTTAATTTAAACAGGAAGTGTCCTAAAATCAACAGGAAGTGACCTGATTTTAACAGGAAATGACCCAATTTCAACAGGAAGTGACCTGCTTTTAACAGGAAGTGACCTCATATCAACAGTAAGTGACCTAAAATCAACAGGAAGTGACTTAATTTCAACAGGAAGTGACTTAATTTCAATAGGAAGTGACTTAAAATCAACAGGAAGTGACCTGATTTTAACAGGAAGTTACCTGATTTCAATAGGAAGTGACCCGATTTTAACAGGAAGTGACCTGATATCAACAGGAAGTGACCTAAAATCAACAGGGGTGACCCGATTTCAACAGGAAGTGAGCCGATTTCAACAGGAAGTGACCCGATTTCAACAGGAAGTGGCCTGAAATCAACAGGAAGTGAGCATGCTAGTGCTAAGTTAGCATGCTAATGCTAACGCTAGCTGAACATGGTAATGCTATTGCTAGCTTAGCATGCTAATGCTAATGTTAGCTCAGCATGCTAATATTAAGTTAGCATGCTAATGCTAAGTTAGCATGCTAATGCTAAGTTAGCATGCTAATGCTAATGTTAGCTTAGCATGTGAATGCTAATGTTAGCTTAGCATGCTAATGCTAATGTTAGCTTTGCATGCTAACGCTAAGCTAGCATGCTAATGCTGATGTTAGCTTAGCATGCTAATGCTAATGTTAGCTTAGCATGCTAATGCTAATGTTAGCTTTGCATGCTAACGCTAAGCTAGCATGCTAATGCTGATGTTAGCTTAGCATGCTAATGCTAATGTTAGCTTAGCATGCCAATGCTAATGTTAGCATGTTAATGCTAATGTTAGGTTAGCATGCTAATGCTAAGTTAGCATATTAATGCTAATGTTAGCTTAGCATGCTAATGTTATCTTCACATGCTCATGCTAATATTAGCTTAGCATGCTAATGTTAATATTAGCATGCTAATGCTAATGTTAGCTTAGCATGCTAATGCTAATGTTAGCTTAGCATGCTAATGTTAATGTTAGCTAAGAATGCTAATGCTAAGTTAGCATGCTAATGCTAATGTTAGCTTAGCATGCTAATGTTAAGTTAGCATATTATTGCTAATGTTAGCTTAGCATGCTAATGCTAGCTTAGTATACTAATGCAAATGTTACCTGATTTCAACAGAGTGACTATTACTCCATTACTCGAAGTTTGCCACTCCTTACACCATTGCGACTCGATTCTACCCTCCTTACTTCATTGCTTACTTAATTCTTCTCACTTTACTCCATTGCTTTCCCGATTACTTGCTACTTCCTCCATTTCTTACTTGATTTCTTCCTTGTTTTCTTGTTTCTTGCTGATTTATTTTTACTTTTGTGGTATTTGTCTTCCTTCAACTGCTTCTAGATGTCTGGATGAATTTAAACCATTCCAACTTCAGCATGTTAAGCTCATTCCATGTCATTCAGTATCATTCAACATCATTCAACATCATTCAACATCATTCAACACCATTCAATATCATTCAATATCTTTCAATATCATTCATCATCATTCAACATTATTCCAAATCATTCCACAGGTATTCATTCAGCTCTCCAGCCTTCACACGCCATTTCCCCAGAAATGGCATTTCTAGTTATTATTATTCTTATATTTTATTACTCGCACTTTTTTGTCCAGCTTCTACTTCCACATTTCTCACCCGATTCACTCCGTTCCAATTTCAAACGATTCCAAATATTCGTGCCTACATCGCTTCCATTTTTCTTATTCCCACGATTCACGTGTTACACGCAATTCCCGATTTCGTACCCGATTTTTCCCCATGTATTCTTCATGGGAGATTCAAAATTTCACATTTCCTTCCACATTTTTCACCCGATTCACTTCGTTCCAAATTCAATATGCTCCATCATGAGCTCTTCCAGCTTTTCAGTTCCAAAATTCACACCTTACCCACAATTCCCGATTTCGTACCCGAATATTTGCCACATTCTACATTTTTCCATTTACTTCCACATTATTCATCCAATTGACGTCGTTCCAGCTTCAATATATTCCAGCAATTCAAGCCATGAGCTCTTCCAGCTTTTCAGTTCCAAAATTCACACCTTGTCCACAATTCCGGATTTCTTACCCGCACATTACCCACATTCTCCATTCTCCATTTACTTCCACATTATTCATCCGATTGACCTCGTTCCAGCTTCAATATATTCCAGCATTTCAAGCCATGAGCTCTTCCAGCTTTTCAGTTCCAAAATTCACACCTTGCCCACAATTCCGGATTTCGTACCCGAATATTTCCCACATTCTACATTTTTCATTTACTTCCACATTATTCATCCGATTGACTTCGTTCCAACTTCAATATATTCCAGCAATTCAAGCCATGAGCTCTTCCAGCTTTTCATTTCCAAAATTCACGCCTTACCCACAATTCCCGATTTCGTACCCGCACATTACCCACATTCTACATTTTCCATTTACTTCCACATTATTCATCCAATTGACGTCGTTCCAGCTTCAATATATTCCAGCATTTCAAGCCATTAGCTCTTCCAGCTTTTCAGTTCCAAAATTCACTCCTTGCCCACAATTCCCGATTTCGTACCCGAATATTTCCCACATTCTACATTTTCCATTTACTTACACATTATTCATCCGATTGATGTCGTTCCAGCTTCAATATATTCCAGCAATTCAAGCCATGAGCTCTTCCAGCTTTTCAGTTCCAAAATTCACGCCTTACCCACAATTCCCGATTTCATACCCAAATATTTCCCACATTCTACATTTTTCATTTACTTCCACATTATTCATCCGATTTACTTCGTTTCAACTTCAATCTATTCCACCAATTCAAGCCATGAGCTCTTCCAGATTTTCAGTTCCAAAATTCACGCCTTACCCACAATTCCCAATTTCGTACCCGAATATTTCCCACATTCTATATTTCACATTTACTTCCACATTATTCACCCGATTGACTTCGTACCAACTTCAATATATTCCAGCAATTCAAGCCATGAGCTCTTCCAGCTTTTCAGTTCCAAAATTCATGCCTTACCCACAATTCCCGATTTCGTACCCGAATATTTCCCACATTCTACATTTCACATTTACTTCGACATTTTTCATCCAATTGACGTCGTTTCAACTTCAATATATTCCACCAATTCAAGCCATGAGCTCTTCCAGCTTTTCAGTTCCAAAATTCACGCCTTACCCACAATTCCCGATTTCGTACCCGCACATTACCCACATTCTACATTTTCCATTTACTTACACATTATTCATCCGATTGACGTCCTTCCAGCTTCAATATATTCCAGCATTTCAAGCCATTAGCTCTTCCAGCTTTTCAGTTCCAAAATTCACGCCTTGCCCACAATTCCCGATTTCGTACCCGAATATTTCCCACATTCTACATTTTCCATTTACTTACACTTATTCATCCGATTGACGTTGTTCCGGCTTCAATATATTCCACCAATTCAAGCCATGAGCTCTTCCAGCTTTTCAGTTCCAAAATTCACGCCTTACCCACAATTCCCAATTTCGTACCCAAATATTTCCCACATTCTACATTTTCCATTTACTTCCACCTTATGTATCCGATTGACTTCGTTCCAACCAATATATTCCACCATTTCACGTCATGAGCTCTTCCATCTTACCACCGAACTTACCACGCATGGCGGCCATTTTCCAAATTACCATGAATGGTGGCCATTTTGGATAAATGATTAGATATGCCCAGGATTCTCGCCAACCTGGACCCACAGTCCGGCGGCCATCTTGGCCAATGGATTAGGGACGCCTAGCATTTCCGCCACGTCGTCCACCTGTGGCGGCGGCCGTCTTGGCCAATTGATTAGGGACGTCTAGGATTTCCGCCATTTCGACCTAATTTCAATAGGAAGTGACCTAAAATCAACAGGAAGTGACCTAAAATCAACAGGAAGTGACCCGATTTCAACAGGAAGCTACCCGATTTCAACAGGAAGTGGCCTGAAATCAACAGGAAGTGAGCATGCTAGTGCTAAGTTAGCATGCTAATGCTAGCTAATGCTAACGCTAGCTGAATATGCTAATACTATTGCTAGCTTAACATGCTAATGCTAATGTTAGCTTAGCATGCTAATGCTAATGTTAGCTTAGCATGCTAATGCTAATGTTAGCTTAGCATGCTAATGTTAAGCTAGCATGCTAATGCTAACATTAGCATTAGCATGCTTATGCTAAGTTAACATGTTAATGCTAATGTTAGCTTAGCATGCTAATGCTAAGTTAGCATGCTAATGTTAATGTTAGCTCAGCATGCTAATGCTAATGCTAAGTTAGCATTCAAATGCTAATGTCAGCTTAGCATACTAATGCTAATGCTCATTTAGCATGCTAATGCTAATGTCAGCTTAGCATGCTCATGCTAATGTCATTTTAGCATGCTAATGCTAATGCTAAGTTAGCATGCTAATGCTAATGTTAGCTTAACATGCTAATACTAAGTTAGCATGCTAATGATAACTTTAGCTTAGTATGCTAATGCTAAGTTAGCATGCTAATGCTAATGTTAGCTTGGCATGCTAATGCTAATGTTAGCATGCTAATGCTAATGTTAGCTCAGAATGCTAATGTTAGCTTAGCTTGCTAATGCTAATGTTAGCTTAGAATGCTAATGCTAATGTTCAATTAGCACGTTAATGCTAATGTGAGCTTAGCATGCTAATGCTAAGTTAACATATTAATGCTAATGTAAACTTAGCATGCTAATATTAATGTTAACTTCAAATGCTAATGATAAATTAGCATATCAATGCTAATGTTAGCTTAGCACGCTAATGCTAAGTTGGCATGCTAATGTTAATGTTAGCTTAGCATGCTAATGCTAATGCTAAGTTAGCATGCTAATGCTTATGTTAGCATGTTAATGCTAATGCTAAGTTAACATTCAAATGCTAAGTTAGCATGCTAATGCTAATGTTAGCTTAACATGCTAAAGCTAAGTTAGCATGCTAATGATAATGTTAGCTTAGTATGCTAATGCTAAGTTAGCATGCTAATGCTAATGTTAGCTTGACATGCTAATGCTAACTTTAACATGCTAATGCTAATGTTAGCTCAGCATACTAATGCTAATGTTAGCTTAGCATGCTCATGCTCATGTCAGTTTAGCATGCTAATGCTAATGCTAAGTTAGCATGCTAATGATAATGCTAAGTTAGCATGCTAATGCTAATGTTAGCTTAACATGCTCATGCTAAGTTAGCATGCTAATGATAATGTTTGCTTAGTATGTTAATGCTAAGTTAGCATGCTAATGCTAATGTTAGCTTGGCATGCTAATGCTAATGTTAGCATGCTAATGCTAATGTTAGCTCAGCATGCTAATGTTAGCTTAGCTTGCTAATGCTAATGTTAGCTTAGAATGCTAATGCTAATGTTCAATTAGCACGTTAATGCTAATGTGAGCTTAACATGCTAATGCTAAGTTAACATATTAATGCTAATGAAAACTTTAATATTAATGTTAACTTCGCATGCTAATGATAAATTAGCATATCAATGCTAATGTTAGCTTAGCACGCTAATGCTAATGCTAAGTTGGCATGCTAATGCTAATGCTAATGTTAACTTAGCATGCTAATGCTAGCTTAGCAAGCCAATGCTCATGCTAGATTAGAACGCTAATACTATATTAGCATGCTATTGCTAATGTTATCTTAACATGCTAATGCTAGCTTAGTATACTAATGCAAATGTGACCTGATTTCAACAGAGTGACTATTACTCCATTGCTTAAGTTTGCCACTCCTTACACCATTGCTACTCGATTTTACCCTCCTTACTTCATTGCTTACTTAATTCTTCTCACTTTACTCCATTGCTTACCCGATTACTTGCTACTTCCTCCATTTCTTACTTGATTTCTTCCTTGTTTTCTTGTTTCTTGCTGATTTATTTTTACTTTTGTGGTATTTGTCTTCCTTCAACTGCTTCTAGATGTCTGGATGAATTTAAACCATTCCAACTTCAGCATGTTAAGCTTATTCCATGTCATTCAGTATCATTCAACATCATTCAACACCATTCAATATCTTTCAATATCATTCATCTTCATTCAACATTATTCCAAATCATTCCACAGGTATTCATTCAGCTCTCCAGCCTTCACACGCCATTTCCCCAGAAATGGCATTTCTAGTTGTGTTTTGTTGCTCAGGTCCGAGGATAGCTGTGTTGGTTGCGTGTCAAAAAAAGAGGATGCTGCTTCGTGACGTTTTATTTTTATAAATGCAGGCCGCGTTTTATTGCACTCTCACAGATAAGGGGCACTTTATATGCACATTACATTTTGTTGTTTTTTTTCGACTCCTCAAAATAAAAACATCAAAAATCTGATTTCTTTATTGCATTTCTGTAATTTCACCATAGCAATGAAACAGAAGAGTAGTCATGTGGTGCGTCATTCAGGATGCACTGCAGGAAAAATAAACATTTAATCATGAAGGCTCATTATGTATTTGTATTTGACCCGTCTTGAAATCCAAAAAGAGGAACCAGGCTGGGAGCGGGCCGTCTCAACTGAACTCAACTTTGGAGAGCCTCCCTTGTTCGGCCCTGGAGGTGCCTCATCTGAAATGGGTCCTTTCTGAAATCGTAACCCGTACATTTTGCGGTTTGAGTGCAAATATGCCCGAAAGGCGACCCGGGTGCCCTATCTGCAGTGCCCCCGACGGTGGCCCGCGGTACTGCACCCAGCCTATTGAAGTAAACTTAGTCATTTTTATAATAGGCTAATATAGCTACTATAGATACTTACAGCATGTCTTGCCTTCATTATAAGGCTTATATAAGGCTTTTAATTTTTTGCGGCTCCAGATGTATTTGTTTTTTGTTTTGTTTTTGGTCCAATATGGCTCTTTCAACATTTTGGGTTGCTGACCCCTGTTCCAGGTGATGCCGAGAATTCGCTACAGACATCTGAAGTGCAATGCCTCAAGTTTACGAACATCTGCTCTGTACAGGGTCCAGTCTTTGCTGCCATAAAATTGTTTTTAGACAGAGATTCAGTAAGTCTCTGTTGCTGAGCATCCCGAAGGTCGAGATGGCCTGCTGGATGCAGTTTAGAATTTCATCACTGAGCGAGCATGAGGATGACAGGATGCTTCCCAGATATGTGAAGTGATCTACCTTCACAATGGGTTCTACCCCAACCAGAAAATCCAAGTCATTTTGACGTGCATCAGGTCTTCCGGGCATCGATGACCAAACCAGCGCTGCTATGTTAGGCGTCTATGATGGAAAGCGTGCACTGAAGGCCCAGAGCAGAGAGTGCAGGGAAAGCAACATCGTTGGCATGCTGGAGGTCAAAGACCAAGGTAGTGTTAGTCCTGGCCTGCAGTCCGTGAGGTTGAACAGACTACCAGCCTATATCTGATGGAAACACCATCGTCTGCAACAAGTCTGTGTCGAGAGAGGAGGGTAACGGCTGCCAGGTAGATTTTGAAAATGGTGGGAGCAAGGACGTTACTTGCTTGATCCAGACGTTGACTCAGAAACCAGACCGCTGGCTACCGCATGAGCATACATGCTTGTGTGGAAGTCTCTCAGAATGATGCTGAAATTGGGTGGGCAGCCGTATTTGTGGAGGATAACCTAAAGGAGATTGTGGTTTACAGTGTCAAGGGCTTTGGTGAGGTTGACGAATGCTACAAAGAGATCCCGATGTTTACGGCATTTCTCCTGGAGGCGACTGGCAGCGAACATCATGTTGATGGTACTACGATCCTTCTGGAAGCCGCACTGTGACTCAGAAATAACACCCGCGACAGAATCAAGGAGTCTGTTTAGGAGGATCGGGGCAAGGACCTTTCCAGCCACGGCTAAAAGAGAGATGCCGCGGTAGTTGCCTCATGCCGCTTTGTCTTCTTTATTCTTGAATAGAGTGACAATGTTGGTGTCCTTCGACTGATGAGGCAGTGTCTCGGTGTGCCAGACATTGGTGATGAAGCAGTGTAGACGACGTGTCACACAGAAGCCTCCGTCCTGTAAAATCTCCCCCGGGAGAGCATCCGGGCCTGCCGCCTTGTTGTTCTTCAGGCCTTACGGACTTCGACGAAACGATGGGAGTGTTATCACGCTTGGCTACAGGAGGAAGAGGAGGCAGGCTTTCTGTGAATGAGGCATCAAAGGGATTTATGCAGTTGAGCAGCTTACTCGACTCGGCGTGCAAGGACACCCTGTGTGTCCTTGATGAGTGTGGAGCAAATCGGAGGAACGGCGAGGCGTGTTGTAGCTGCGGGGGAGGGCTGTACAAGAAAACACAAACCTTCAGAAGTTTGTGGCCCCCATACCTGTGACGTATGACGTTACGAATGACATCATCACATCTTTACAGTGTCAATTTCGCGGTATTTCAAATTATCACCCCCCCAAAAATACACCAGTAATATTGTAGAAGGTATGATATGGAACACTCCTTTTCCCAACTCTTCTTTGCATTAGATTGCTAAAAGTGGCATGTCTAAAATTGTCCATACTATTTGCTAACTGTCAAAGTCTATGGGAAATTCCAAAGTTTTAAACTACAGGGTGTTCCAAATTGGTTGACCCCATTCTAAATGCCCATATCTCGGAAACTACTTGATTGGATCTTAATGAAACTAATTACACTTTATGTTGAAGGTCATAAGTTTTATTGGTTAGATTTACTAAGAAAAGAAAATTTGTGAAGAAGGCACGCTGCACTGTCTTCGGTGACGAGTCCGAGCATACTCTAACACGCAAAATGCCTTTTCTTCCTTTTCTTTCTTAACCTGAAAAGATAGAAATGCCAAACGTTACACGCAAAAACTTGAAACGTTTCTACACAAGCTGTGAAAATTTGAGGTCATTCAATAGGGTCAAAACATTTTGGAACACCCTGTATTTCAAATAGTCCAAACTGTTGTCAGGCATCCTAACTTATCCTGATTGATTAAGAAAAGCTATTTAAGTCAAGTCAAACTCAACAGAAGAAAAATAGCAGCTCTCTGCAGCGGGCTCTCACAACTGTGGCAAGAGAGATGAGGCCATGTCAAAATGTTTTCAAGTTCCAGAACTTACGGGGGCTACAGTGCAAAGTATTATTTAAAAAAAAACGCAAAACATTCTGCACTGTTGAAAAATTCAAAGGACAAGATTCCCTAAAACAACATTGAGCAATCTGTGGAGAAATTTGGTCTTGGGCATCAGTGGACAGTTTAGCCTGACAAAAAATCCCAAAACACACAGCCAGTAATTTCATAACAATTGAATTTTAAAAAATACAATTTATTTATTTAATGTATTATACGTTACAAATCAGATTTGTGTTCATTTTTCTTTCACTACAACATGGCATAATTGCATTTGTAAGACGTACAACATAGCATAATTGCATTCACAATGGTGACAGCTCATATATTTTTCTTTTCATATTAATAGCTGACTAATTTTTTAACATGAAGTAACTTGTGAAATTATGCACATTTTTAAAACTGTAAAATACAACCTAGTCTCCAGAAATATATACGTTATTTAATTTATTACTGTGAAATTGTTAGTGTATTTCTTTGCGCAACGCTGAATGCTTTTATTTTGTTAAGTTTAATAGGATGTGCATTGTAAAATAACGTTAATTTACTGCATACGAACCAGAAGCGATCGATGTGTACTTTTCATATTAAGAGCTACCTAATTTTAAACACGAAGTAACTTGCGATCTTCTGCACATTTTGAAATTTTAAAATACAACTTGACGACAGTTCCCACTTTACTGCTAAATTGTGTTATAGTGACTCCGTTTCATGACTCCGTTGGATGCTTTTATTTTGTTAAGTTTGGATACGCCGTGATGCCCCTCTGAAGCGAACACATCGCTAGTACTTTCACTTTCACAACCCGACAGTGCTTTACTGCAACGAAACAGTTGAGAATCTGTGGCAAATCCTATTATCTTCTGGGAGACACCTGTGTGGTTTCCAATCCAGGAAATATTTGCTGTTTGAATAGAAGTAACATTAAATCAAAATTTGCCGGGGGTATGAATAATTTCGGGCTTGACTGTATTGAATGGGAGGAGAGAGGAATAGCAGGTAGGTTTGCTATTTTCTTCTTGTTCCTTCAATAACGGAATCCTTTTTTTGCGTGCGTGTGCGTGCACGTGCGTGCGTTTGTGTGCGTGCGTGCGTTTGCGTGCGTGTGTGCATGTGTGTACAAATACGTATAAATTTATACTCATTAATTCACCTAAAACCTTATAAAAATCCCATTACTCTTCACCTTAACCAGGTACTTCAAAGTCTCGCCAGAGTCGTGAAGTTCAAATGGTCAGGAGACCAGAGAAAAGGTCAAAAAAGATAAAGAAAGATAAATCAAAGTGAAATCCAGCACCGGCCAGACACTTCCTGCCTTCCCCATGGTTACAGAATCAGAGTCTTACGCTGACCCCAGAAGCCTCTAAATTCCAACAAATTAACGAGATCTCAAGAGTCCGGAAGAAAAACTAAAGAGAGGAAGGAGGGAAGGATTGATGAGGCAGAGTGAGATCCATGGAAACCAGTACATCCAATCCATCAAAGTGAAAGCCAGCACCAACCAAACCCCTCCTACGTGGTTACAAAACCAGAGTCTTATACCAACCCCAGAAACCTCAAACTTCCAATAAATTGAGGAAATCTCAAGTGACGAGAGGAAAAACATAAGAGAGGAAGGAGGGAAGGATAGATAAAGCAAAGTGAGATCCACAGACACCAGCACCCACTGATTCAACGTGGGAGGGAGAGGCGAATTCTGTTTGAGTTTCAGTAGATGCTGGTGTGATGGATCTGGCATGTATAAGGACCGCAACCAAAGAAAGAAGCCGTCAACCGCGGCCCAGCAAAGCGAGCACCGCCCCCCCCCCCGGAATCCCCCAGGCCGCGGCAGCACGAAGGCCACCCCCACGCCACCCGAGCGGACACCGGTCGGCGAGCCGACCCAGACGCCCGGAACACCCCCGTCCCAGCCCCGGCCCACACCCCCGAGCCCAAGGCCGCAGAACGAGGCCCGGCGGGCCCCCACAGCGCCCCACCGGTCCCTAGCCCCCGCCTCCCCACGACCCCCCCCCCGCACCCCACCCAAACCCGCCACCCGCCACGACCCAGGCCCGCCACCCCCCGGCCCCCAAACCCCCGAACACACCCCGACCCCCAACAAGCATACCCCCACCCACCCATGCCCCCCCCCCCCCCCAAACAAGCCGCCACCCCACGCAACCACCACCCCCAGCCCCGCCAAACCCCCAAACCCCCCCCCCCCCCCCCAAAACCACGCCCCCCGTGAGACCCCCCCCCCCCCCCGGAAACCGGCACCGGGCAGCAGCGCAGAGAGGGAAGACGTGCCCACCCCACCTCCAGCCGTGCGGAAGGAACACAGCGGCGGGAGGGGGGAAGCAGAGGAGGAAGCACCGGGGGAGGGGCGGAACACCAGAACACCGAGCCCGGTGGGAAGAGGCAGGCCCCGGTCGTCGCGCCAGCGTACTAGTGACACCTAACCCTGTTACTGAGTCCGCCAGCTCGCCGACTGGCAAGCTCTACCCTTACACCGTGAATGTGGCCCCACCCAGTGTATATACAAGTGTGTGCGTGTGGTGCATTAAAATTGAGAGCAGGTGAGTCGGAGCAGAGGGAAAAAAATAATAATTTCCCCTACTCCGACCCACCCGCATCCCAAAAAAAAATTAATATGTATATGTGTGGTGCATTAAAAAAGGAAATGGAGGGACAAAGTGATGGGGCAGGGACACAGATGGGGGGACCACAGCGCTGCCAGGCACTGCAGTCTATCCCCCCTGATGGCTCCCTACCCCAGCTCACCCCTCCCCTTGGACATGAAGTGCATTAAAATTGGAGGGGAGTTGAAGGGTGAAGACGGTGTTTCCACCCTTCCCCACCCCACCAAGAAATGTGTTGTGTGCCCTATGTGTATATTTTCAAAGTGTATAGTGCAAAACTAGTGAAGTGAGTAAGAGGAACGACCAGCGGGGCCTCCCCCAACCCGGCGGGTGCAGGTGGCACTCCCGCCCCCCAGCACAGCGTCAAGAAAATCACCAACTAGCATGCAGTAACACCAAGTGTTTATGCCTAGTGCCCACTAGAAATAAATCTTAAGGAGTTAGTAAGTATAGTGTCGTATAGTGTGGTGTACTCGAGCCCACTAGGAGCAACTAGGTTCCTGACTATATAAAAATAAAAACAATCAGTTACAAAATACCAAATACAGAAGCAGCGAAAACAGAAGTTGTAACGATGTGGTGGCTCTCGTTAACAGGCAGAATCTAGGCAGGATTGAGTTGCCAAATTAAGATTAAAATATTCTATGTACCTAGACCATATTTGTTTAAATCTTGATACTTGATTTTTATTTAAGGCAGAGATTTTTTCCATTGAGATATAATTTATTAGTAGGTTTAACCAGTGGTCGATATTTAGAGATTGTTTATTTTTCCAATTAACAAGAATTATTTTTTTAGCAATAGTAAGGGCTATAAGTATAGATTGAGATTGTTTACATGGTAGCTCAATTATTGTTAAGTCACCTAGTAAACACAATCTTGGAGATAAAGGAAGCCTACAGTTTAATATGTCAGCGAGCTTTTCCAAGATTTTAGTCCAGAAATACAGCACTGGAGTACATGACCATAAAGCATGAAGATAAGTATCGGCAGTATTTTGTGAGCACTGGAGACAAATGTCGGAGTCAGAGAGTCCCATTTTTCCATCATACATTGTGTAATATATGTTCTATGTTCTATTATATTGGATAAGTTGCAAATGTGTATGTTTTGTCATTTTAAATACATTTTCACAGATTTGGGCCCAAAAGTCTGGTTCCGGAACTATAGACAAGTCTTTTTCCCATTTTAAAGTCGGTAAATACGTTTATAATATAACATATATATAACATATATAACATATATATAATATAACATATATTTTTGATATTTTTTTTGTTGTTGTTGGAGAAAGCTTTCTAATATCTTTAGCTAAGACAGGCAGTTGGAGTGTATCCTGAAGTGTTGGGATTTGTTTCTTAACCATATTTTTAACTTGCAGATAATGTAAGAAATTTCCGTTTTTTATTTCATATTTTTGGACCAAACTTGTATACGATATCAACTTATCTGAGAAAAGATGATAAAGGTGTGTAATTCCTTTCTCCTCCCATAAGCTTAAATGGAACACATGATTATTAAGTTGAAAGTCGGGGTTATGCCAAATGGGAGAGAGTCCACAGGGCGCCAATTGGGAGTTAGTCATTTCTAATGCCTTCCACCAGGCAGTCAGGGTGGCGGCTATCATTGAGTTTTTAAAACAATTATGTCGTTTTATCGATTTTGTAATAAAGAGTAAGTCTGAGAGTCTAAGATTATTACAATCCTTCTGCTCCAATTCCAACCAACAGTTAGTATCTCTGTTGGGTTGTGTCCATAGCACAAGATATTGTAGTTGATTAGCTATATAGTAGTACATAAAGTTTGGTGCCTCTAAACCTCGTTTAGATTTACTTTCCTGAAGAGTAGATAGACTAATTTTAGCTTTTTTTTTTATTCCAATAGAATTTTATGATAGCAGAGTCCAGCGATTGGAACCAGTTAGACGTAGGTTTAAATGGAATCATTGAAAATAAATAATTTATCTTTGGTAAAACTTTCATTTTTATAGTAGCTATCCGTCCTATTAAAGAGATAGGAAGATTATTCCAGCGCTCCAGGTCACTACGGATGCTATCCAATAATGATAAAAAATTTAAAGAAGTTAATTCAGTTAATTTAGGTGAAATTTTAACACCTAAGTATTTTAAATTACCTGTGGGAAAGGAGTAGTGTGGATCCAGACTTGTAGGGTTCCATTAATTTTCTGTAATAGGTAATAATGTTGATTTTGTCCAGTTAATAGAGTAATCTGATAAGTGAGAGAATTTAGTTATTAAGTTAAATGCTTCCCCTAACGAGATAGCAGGTTCTTCTAAATAGAGTAATATATCATCGGCATATAGATTAATTTTATGTTCTATTGTCCCGGAGTGGATTCCTTGTATCAGTCTATCCTGACGTATAGCTAATGCAAGCGGCTCAATAAATATAGCAAATAATAAAGGAGACATTGGGCACCCTTGTCTTGTACCTCTTTGTAGAGTAAAACTCTGTGATGTAATCCCATTATATATATAATGTAATATATAATGTAATAATATAATCCCATTATATAATAACGGAATCCTATAGCAACTGTATTTTGAATTTACTTGGGTTGTCTTAGTGAGATTAAATTTGGCTTCAGAATATGATCTAACTGTGAGAAATCACAAATTAAGAAGCTGGAAAGTTTGTTTGTTTTTCAATGGACTATTATGTAGATAAACTTTACAAATGTCATGACTTTTAACCATATGCAGTGTATGAAATGATTTGTCACACAACTACATAACGATTGTTGCTTTCAAATGAAGTGATGCTATAATTTGCCATTTTTGTGATTAACAGCTCATGAAGATGATCTATGACTTGGGAGAACAAAAGATGGATTTTGAACTCGTCTCGCTGTGCATCAATTTGGCTGCTAATAAGGTCAATGCTCAAGTCATGTGTGAAGGTACGACATCAGAAATGTAAATATGATAGTCTATTGCAGGGATAGGGAATCTTGGTCCTCGAGAGCCACTATCCTGTTTTTGATGTCTCCCTCTTCCAACACAGCTAACTCAAATGATCAGCTCATAAGCAAGGTCTGTAGAAGCTTGATAATGATCTTGTTCACCGAATCAGGTGAGTAGGTGGAGGGAGACAAGTAAAACAAGCAGGACAGTGGCTCAGTGTTCCCTACCCCTGCTTTAATGGTATTTAGACTTTTTAAGCACCACCACAAGGTATCGTAAATAGAACTGTCAAGATGCCCAGTGGTTGAGACGGATTTAGAAGAAAAAAAAAATTAGGAATTACAGCTATTGTATAAAAAGTACCTAGATTTTCAGGGCCTTAAATGTATTTGGACTAAGTCACGTAAATACAGTATGACCACAGAATGTAATACTTGAGAATTATTTGCATTTAACCTTTAGCTGTGGAAAAACACATTATCTTGCAAGGCTCAGTTTAGTATTTGAAATT
Source organism: Festucalex cinctus (assembly GCF_051991245.1). Classification (NCBI taxonomy): domain Eukaryota; kingdom Metazoa; phylum Chordata; class Actinopteri; order Syngnathiformes; family Syngnathidae; genus Festucalex; species Festucalex cinctus. Next base: position 2,711,960 of record NC_135420.1, on the reverse strand, counting down.
AAGCTCAAGTTCAAGCATGATCAAGAACCACTGCTGGAATCACAAACCTAATGGGGAACTTCCACCTCCACTAGTTTGATTTAAGAGATGCTACAACACAATAAATAACATACCGTACAGACACAGTTTTGCCATGAAAAAAAGTTTCAGACTTTGTCACATTACAAACCACAAAAAATGTGCATTTATGAATGCCAAATCACAAATATTGGGAGTCCTCTGTAACCCATTTATTCTGAGTCATGTCTTATTTTTTTTAAACAGTACTATGATATCATTAAAGTTTTCTTGAAATGTCCATCCATCCATTTACTACCGCATATCCAGGGGTGGGTCACGGGGGCAGCAGCTTTAGAAGGGAAGCCCAGACTTCCCTCTCCCCAGCCACTTCAACCAGCTCCTCTGGAGGGATCCCAATGCGTTTCCCAGGCCAGCCAAGACACATGATCGTAGACAGTCTATCCAGTGTGTCCTGGATCGTCCTCGGGGCCTCCCATTGGGACATTCCCGTAACACCTCTCCAGGGAGGCGTCCAGGAGGCATCCGAACTAGATACCCGAGCCACCTCAATGGGCTCCTCTCCACTCGACCCAGAGTCCCTCCCGGCTGATCGAGCTTCTCATCCTATCTAAGGGAGAGCCCGGACACCCTGCAGAGGAAACTCATTTCGGCCGCTTGTATCTGGGATCTTGCTCTTTCAGTCATGACCCACACCTCGTGACCATAGGTGACAGTAGGAACGTAGATCGACCGGTTAATCGATGTGGAACGTTTTTATGCATAGATGTGCACCTCCATAAGCTTTTGAGCTTGCATATACAATATATTGTATTTTATCATAATTAGTGAACATGAAATAGTTTAGTATCTGTAGCATAAATTGGATCAATCAATACATTAATTATTGATTGATTCATTAATTGTAGAGACTCAAGTTTAATATTTAAATTAAAATTAGCTTACCTTTCAGAGCACCACGTCGGTTTTTATCAAGATAACCGAACCTCGGTAAATCAGTCATTAAAATGAAGGTTGCAGATCGGGAGATGCTGTGACTATCGCGAGACCGGTAGCGAGATTGGGAAAATCTAACATGGCGGCGCCCTGCTGCTAAAATAGAATTAGCTCTATATTTCTAATTAAACCCGAATTTAACGACTAGATAAATTCGATTTCTTCTTTTCTAAGAAAGATCTGAAATATTATCCAGTGTGGACGACCTCGAACGCTTTATTGACGATTATTTTTATAGCTGCGCGATGGATGATCTGGTGGCTAGTCGTGATAATCCTTTGGAAAAAAAAAAAGGAAAAATGACTCGTCAACAGATACGGATGATTTAGTAACCGCTGACGTATCGGTGAGTATGCTGGATTCCATAAATAAAAAACTTGACGTCCTCTGTCTTATCCGCGAGGACGTCAAAGAATTAAAGGTTAAGTTTGGAATTCGTTAGCCAACAGGTAAGCGATCTCCAACGAGATAATTCCGAGCTACGCTCCTCTCTCGTCGCTGTCACAGCCGAGTTGGAGACGATTAAAAAGGAGAATAAAATGCTAAAGGAAACGGTCTTAGATGTTCAATCCCGTAGTATGCGGGAAAATCTAATATTTTCAGGTTTATCCGAAAATACCCCAGATAATCCAGTGAGCGAGATAAATAAATTTATGACATTATCGCTAAAGATCCCTCAGGAGACGGTAAATAATATCTCTTTTCACCGTGTACACCGGCTCGGAGCTCGTAAGGGCAATAAGCCCCCTCCTATTATTGCTAAGTTCGAACATTTTAAACATAAAGAATTGGTAAAAAGTAAAGGACGGGAGCTCAAAGCTCATTTCGGGATGAATGATCAATTCCCAAGAGAGATAAACGAGCGGCGAAAAGTACTGTTTCCTATAATGAAACAAAATAGACAGGAGGGTAAACGGACTTCGATGGTCGTTGATAAATTATATATCGACGGCCAGCTATTCCGAAACCCAACCTCGACCCCTTGGCTGTTCTAACTGATAATTGGTAGAGCCGAGTATTGTGTGATTATTTGACGTATGTATATGTATGTGTATGTATATGTGTATATATGTATATGCATGTATATATGTGTGTATGTATATGTATGGATAATGGGTTATGAAACTGAGAATATGAATTTATATCATGCATAGGCTATATAATAATAATAATAATAATAATAATAATAATAATAATAATAATATAAAAATATATTCTTAAAAAAATAAAAATAAATAATAATAATAAAAATAATAATCTCGCCTAGGTCACTATTTACTGGTGTATTGTTATGTTGAATCCCCCACAGATTTCCTTCAAACTCACTTCCCCCCTCGTTTCTTCACTATTATACTTATCTACTTGTTATCTCTCTCTTTATATAAATTATATAAATTGCCTACAATATGTTAATATTAATAAGCAGCTCATATAGATGTATAAGACTGCATAAGACTGCATAAGACTGAGTCTATATTGCTTGTCTGCAGAAATTAGTTCTGGTCTCCTGGAATGTGTGTGGCGCTCGCTCCCAGGCAAAAAGAATAAAAATTTTAGACCATCTCTCAAAATTTAAGGCAGATATTTGTCTCCTACAAGAAACCCACCTACAAAAATCAGAAGAAAAATTATTTATAGATAGAAATTTTAGTCAAGTTTACTCTGCCTCCTATAATAGTAGACAAAGAGGTGTCTCTATACTTATACATAAGAATTTATTCTTTACTCTAAATAATATAGTAATAGATTTAGAAGGCCGATATATTATTATTCAGGTAACTATATTTAATAAAGTATATACAATTGGTAATTTATATGCCCCAAATAATGATGAGCCGGATTTTTTCCATGAATTTTTCTCTCGGTTACTCGATTTAGCAACAAATTCTACTATTATTATTGGAGGGGATTTTAACATGGTCTTAAACCCATTAATAGATCGTTCTAATAATACGATTGTAACGATTATCGGCCGGTTGTAACTTTTTGCAACCTCAGTTCCAAAGGAATTCCACTCCTGTGGCCTGGACATGCCACCGTGGGGGGTGGGGAGGACAAGAACATCCCCCACAAACCGCCACACATGTTCTGACTGACACGCGCACACGCACACACACACAAATCAGAACAGTAAAAGCCTTCTTAGAAACTTGACTTTCTTATTTTGCAACAGAACAATGAATTATGAAATGTTGTTTGCCATTTGTGAAATGTTGACTCCATGAAATGTCATGAAAATGTTCCATTGCAGTGGCAGATTCTCCACTAAACTTTCATGTGTATGCACGTTTTAACAATGTAAGCTAGGTAACATTTCATTTGAGGTATTCAATTGTACGTGTTGCATTGATTGAATTCTGACCTTAGAATCTCAACAAACATGGGATCCAGATTCAATCTGATTAGTCTCTACCAAAACCTTCTCTAAGCTGGTAACTTTCCACTTTGGTCTCACCGGACCCCTGGTGTGGAGGCCGCCGCCCTCCCAATTTAAAAGCACGCTCCCTGCTTGCTGCTCCCTCTCTCTTTTCACTGCTCTTTGGCTCCGCTCTTTTCGCTGCTTCTCTTTCCGGGTCTCCATCGGCGTGGTTGCCAGACAAAGGGCTAGCCCAGCTAGCTTAACCTCCAGCGCACGGCAACTCACAGAAGCCATCGCGTGTAGCGACAGGCGCAGCGAAACACGCTGCTTTTAGTCCCTGCAAAGGCTCAACGGATGGTGCTTTTCCCAAGCACCGAGGCCTCAACCAAGAGGGCCTCTTCCCAGCCAGCAGGTTGACCCCGTGACGCTCAGTTGGCCAGCCGGACGACCTGTCTCTCCCTCTCCTGAACTGAACCTTCTCCATTCTATCTTCAAACGGGCTTGGCAAGTCTCCATCCAGGGTCCTGCTTCTCAGACCAACCCCATCTGTAAGTGCAACTGCAGGCCTTCGCCAGATTACAAATTGGTGCAAACTAGGTTGATTGTGGGTCCCATGTTGGGTTGATTTAAGAAATCCATCACCTTGGTTAAGACCGTTTCTCTTTTCTTCTTTTCTTCTCCTTTGATTATTTTTATTATTTTAGTTCTCGTTTCATTTCCTATCATAGTAGTTAGTTTTGCTTCTTTAAATTCTAAGTAGATTATCCCACCTAGGTTAGAGAATAAACGTGCACAAAACTCAACCCCTGGTTTACTGAGTGTGTGTTTCATCAATTTATAGTGACCTCTAAGCTGAACAAAGAACTCACAAAATTGTAGTAAGGGCACAACCTTCATTTTAATGACTGATTCAACGAGGTTCTCATCTGTTATCCTGATAAAATTATCAAAAAGAGATGTGGTGCTCCGCAGGCAAGCTCAACTTAATTTAAATATTAAGTTTGAGTCTCCTTCAATTAATGAGCCAATTGATTATCCATCCATCCATCCATTTTCTTGACCGCTTATTCCTCACAAGGGTCACGGGGGCTGCTGGCGCCTATCTCAGCTGGCTCTGGGCAGTAGGCGGGGGACACCCTGGACTGGTTGCCAACCAATCGCAGGGCACACAGAGACGAACAACCATCCACACTCACACGCACACCTAGGGACAATTCGGAGCACCCAATTAACCTGCCATGCATGTCTTTGGAATGTGGGAGGAGACCGGAGTACCCGGAGAAGACCCACGCGGGCACGGGGAGAACATGCAAACTCCACCCAGGAGGGTCCGAGCCTGGACTCGAACCGGAGACCTCAGAACTGGGAAGCGGACGTGCTAACCACTCGACTACCGTGCCGCCCCAATTGATTATCAATTTAATAATTAACAATTATTGATTTAATAATTAATTGGACCGATTTCCCTTACACGATATATACAAGGCGATTACGATCCGCTAAAGTAATAGATGAATATATGGAGGATTTTGGCCTCAGCGATGGCTGGAGACTTCAAAACCCAACTAAGAAGGAATTTACTTTCTTTTCTGCGGTGCACCGATCATTCTCAAGAATTGAATTTTTCCTTACAAATAATTCTATTGTTGATAAAACTGCTATAAAAATACATTCTATAATTATAAGTGATCATGCACCAGTCACCCTCACTCTACAAATTGACTCTACCTTTAAACTACCCCCGATATGGCGTTTTAACATCTCACTACTGAAAGACGTAGAGTTTGATAAAATTATTAGAAGGGAATGGGCAGATTTTTTGGAAATAAATGACTCTCCAAATATATCTCCATCTCTTCTCTGGGAAGCAGGGAAAGTGGTAATTAGAGGGAAAATTATATCATATTCAACTTATAAAAAGAAACAGGATCAAAAATTAGAAAAATACCTGGATGATAAAATTAAACAACTAACGGATGAATATGCAATAAACCCAAATAATCAAATAGGGACGGAACTACAGAATATAAAAATACAGTTAGATAACATGTTATCTAAAAAGACAGAGTTTATAATACAACAGTTGAGATATAATAATTTTGAACATAATAATAAATCAAATACATTTCTGGCAAATCAACTTCAACGGAATCGGGAAAAATCTCTTATAACGGCTATTAAAGATATAAATGGTGAATGCACATGTAGCGATAATTGGGTCGTCTTTTGGACGAATTAATAATCTGGACGTTACAGAGGTAAATTGAATTTACCTCGATAACCTCTGGGGCACCACGTTGTTTTTGCTTTGGGTTAGCAGGAGCAAACAACGACCAAAATCCTTTCATCAGTCTTTCATCAGACTTTTCATTGATAATCTAAAGTCGCCACACTCGATATTCAGTGGTTCGTTGTACTAACAAAAGAATAATAATCCACTCGGAAACACAGATGACTTAGGCGGAATACAGTTCATAAAACATGCATTTATTCACGATTGCTACACTACAGAATCAAAATACTGCCTATCTAACTATTCTACCGTCAGAAGAAAAGAAACAAAATAAAGCGAATGAAAATAAGGAAGGAATGCGAATGAATGAGGAAATAAGGAAAAGAGAAATTTGACCTGCCAGATCTGTGAGATGTTTCAAACGTAAGTTGCACGCAGTGGTACCAATTTGGGAATCAAATGCAGACTTACGAGTATCGTTTGCGTCGAACGAGCAGAAAGGTCTTCAAAAAAAAGGGGGAAAAATAGTCAATGTTCGTTCCAAAAAGGCAAGAAAATAAAAAATAAAAAAAAGTTTATTCCACAGGTGAGCACGGGAAAGCCGCTCGCGGGCCTGGCGTAGTTGCGCGGCTCGTGCCTTGATTGGCCGGCGATCCGGCGAGGTTGATTCTCGCCGAGGTTGGTTCTGCTGGGCAGCTGTCCGAGTTCAGGTGTTGCAGCTCGGTCAGTACGCGCCTGCGTACGGGGAAGGCCAGCCGTTGGAGGTGCGTTGGCACTGCGGCGGAGCGCCACCGAATAGCACGTGAGGTGCGCGGCTTAGGTGCACAGCCTTGAGCCCGGCGCTACGTTGCAAGTTTACGCCGGGGGCCGCGGAGTCGGGCGGGCAAGCACCGATGGTGGAAAAAAAAAATAAAAAAAAAATAAATAAAATAAAAAATAAAAAAAAGAGTCTTTAGTCAGCGTTGCAGTTTGCACCTGCTTTGGCGTGGCGTGGAGCGAGGATCCGCTCTCGTTAACGGATCCTGCCAGAAAAGAAAAGGGCCACGTGGTTGGCAAGTTTCTTGGAACAAAGAGTTCGCAGCAGGCTGGGCCACTTGCAGGTCGTGCAACAGAGTTTTTGGAAGAGGCGGGAGAGCAGGAAGAGGAGCAAGAGAGTGAGCAGAGGTCTGCTCATCCTTTTAAAGTCTCTGGGTGGGGCTTCAGCAGGTGATGGCACACCCTTCTGTTCGCTCGGGCAGACTTTAAGAGGAAAATTATTAAAGAGATTAATAATTTGGCATTAAATTTGGTCAGTCTGGCAAATCAGTTTTCCCACACAACCCGTTTAACACACATCGTAATTAATGCATCATAAACTAACTTGTGAGGTAACTTCTACTTGTCTAATCTGACTGAACTGAGAGATATTGATTATCTTTCATTCTTTATGGAGTACAAATGAAATAGGATGTTCATACACACAAAGATATAACATGAATCATTCGTAGTTCAGTTGTCTGTCAAGAATTATCATGGTATAAATGTGTAAAATGCGGTTACTTATGTGAATTGTCACTAAGGATAGTTCCAAGTTTCACCACTTGGAGGTGTTGTTGCTCCATCTAGACGTTCCAGGAAGGGCCAGACGCCAGGACATCCTTTTGTGATTGATAAGAAGTCATGAACATTCCTTTGATCGGTCATTTGTGTATTCCAAACCATTGGAGCCATTTGTTCGGGCTCCGAGAAGACTGCTTGAATACACTCCTTCGGCAGACGCATAAATTCCTTTGTCACCTGGTCAGCGGCTTCAAAAGAGTTTTGTTGGTGGCTGGGTGACCACCTGCAGAGCTGACCAGGCTTGGATCCTGTCTGGGCAGTGGAATATTCATGCACTGCAGAGAATTTGCTTTAGGAGAAGAAAACTTAAAAAAAAATTAGAGGGTAGAGTGGAACTTAGCCAATAGTTGTTACAGACCCCCCTTCGTCAAGCGGGATGAATCTTCAGGATGTCCAGGTTGACGGGTCCAGATGATGCGTGGCCAGGGTCCAGGCCACGGTCAGACGGCCGGAGTCCCACTCACGCTCTGCTGCAACACTTAATACATACCACTGGTGCAACTTTTCTCTAACCTCTGCCTGGTTATGTGTATGCAGGGTATGTCTGTGTGTTTTCAAGGTGTCTCTATGTGTATTCAGTCAACAGTGTGTGTCTAACTTGGTGCTGTGTCAGCTGACTGAGGGACTCGGGTCCCAAAACAGGCGCGGGCCTGGGAAAGACGCAAGATGCGAAATTCCAAATAAAAGAAAAGAAAGAAAACTTTCCTAAGGCTATAAGGCTAGTATCATATTATGAGTAACTAGGGAAAACAAACAGCAAATTAAGGAAGAGAGAGAGAACGAAGAAGAGGCTTTCGCCTTCTAAAACTAAAAAAAAAACCCGGGACTATACTCAGGCCATAGCTCTCTTATAAAGATGGGGAGGTTGTCTCAGGCACCTGCGTGTCGGTGCAAATCTCCACCCCTGGGGATGTTCGTCAAGAAAGAAGAAAAAAAAGAAGTCTTAGGTCGGTTAGCGCGACACTATCGTTGCTAGGGACTTAGCTATCGCATCTTCCTATAGCGTAATTAAACACCCAAAAAGTCGTGCGCTATCCAAGAATAACTGAAGGAAAAGGGGGAAAAAAAGGGAGGAGGGGCGAAAAAGAAATGAAAGGAAAAAAAAAAATCAGAGTATCCTCGGCAGTTGCGCTAGACTAAGGGAAGGAAGGCAAAGGGGCTTAGTTAGATTAGCTAGACTCACTAACGCTTTAAAAAGAGTACTCTGACCTGCTTTTGAAGGCCTTAAGTACGGGGGAGCTTTTTATAGCTAGCAAAAACTGATTTCACACAGCATACCATTCATAAGTATTATAACACCTTGGGTGTATATAATCTTTTGAATTCGAGTTGCAAATCGTTTTGTAGTTGTCTAGTCTAGTTCTGCATGATGCTATCGGTGTTACAGCTAGGACCGTATCCTTAAGTGTTGCACCAAGCGTCTGCAAATAAGTAGAAAACACAGTATGCTAACTTCTCGCAATCATTCGTAAGCAATCCTGGTTATTTAATCAAGGCAATTTCCGCTGCCAGTCCGGGTTCAACCGTTTCTGGTCAGCTCACCACAGCGGTCATGCCCAACATCAGGGTCGTCATCATATCACACCATCCTCTAGCAACCAACAAAGACGAGCGGATCAGCGTCGCTCAGTATGGTATCACTTAGGGGTTCGGTAGGTGCAGCGGGGTGTTGACCCCCCTTTTGCACGTCTGATACTTTTAAACATCGTAGTCAGCGAGGTCGGTCGGCGGAGTTTGGCGCGTCTGTCGAGGGTGTCGGTTGGGCCGCTGACTCGGAGTCAGCTGGTGACCCCCCTTTGTCAGTTTCGCGCGCATGCTGGTCCTGAGATTCGCTCGATCGCGTTCCCAGACGTTCAAAACCGCAGTGACTTTTGATCTGGTTTCGGTGGACCCACCTCAGTTGGTCCCCCTGACGTCCTTTATTCATCCTAATTTGATAGGCGACGGGTGACAGTTTATCGATGATTTCATATGGTCCTGCCCACCGGGGAAGAAATTTTCGGGCGATGCCCCTCTGGGCACGCGGAGTAGTAGCATTTGGTTGCGCGAACAAGTAGTACCATACTCGATCACCTATTTCGAAGTGAGGCTTTCCTATCGTAGTAGGTTTTCTGACCTTCTGCACTTTGCTTAAGCTGTTGTTGAGCAAATGCAAACGTGGCTCGGAGGTGGGCTTGCAAGTCCTCCACGTACTGGGAGGCCGTGTATGCCGTGGCTAGGTTTATTTCTCCTGGCTGATACATCAGGTGCAGGGGGAGCGTCATTCGCCGTCCGGTCATCATTTCAAAGGAGGCCACCCCTGTGGATTCGTGAGGGGTGGCTCGAATCGCCATGAGGATCAGTGGGAGTTGGGTGTCCCAGTCCCGATGGTTGGAAACAACAAACTTTTTCAGCAAATTTACCACGGTGCGATTAGTCCGCTCCACCTGTCCTGATGACTGCGGGTGATGGCTAATGTGCCACTGGGCCTTGATTCCGAGCATTTGCCAAAGTTGTTGCATTACTTCGGCTGTGAAGTGGGTTCCCCTATCTGAGTTAACCCGTGAGGGCAACCCGAAACGGGAGAACACGTGGTTCATCAGCAAGCATGCAGTGGTGTGTGCGGTGTCGTTTGGAGCAGGCAGGCATTCTACCCACTTGGTGAACGCGCAAACTACTGTGAGAAAGTATTTGTTCCCTCTCGGAGATCTGACCAGTGGTCCCACCCAATCAATTTGGAGATCAGACCATGGGAAGTTGACTCCTTTCTGTTGGAGTGGTGCTCGGTGACTCGGGTTTGCTGGCTGACACTGGCAGCAAACCAGGCATCCTTTGATGTAGGTTGCTACATCATTATGCATGCGCGGCCAGTATGCCACCTGTTGTAGTGCGGTGACAGTGGCCTTGAATCCGCGGTGGCCTGCATAAGGCGCGTCGTGGGCGTATGTTAGCAAGACCCCCCTTTGGCTCCGTGGAACCACCAACCGCAGGGCAGGCGGAGACCCGGAGTCATAAACCAGAAGGCCCTTAACGAGACGCAGCCTTTGCAGCACGGAGAGCAAGTCTCTGAAGTCGCTGTCGTCACTCAACGCGTCAGGCGACACGGGGTTGGCGACAGGATCAGAAAGGTGCTGAATTATTTTGAAAAGTGCGGGGTCGCCGGCCTGTTGGGCGACCAAGTTGGAGGTTCGGACGGGCGGTACGCACGCCACGGGCCCCGTAGGGGTTTGTGTGGGGGCGTCGCGAGACTCAGCGGCGGCCGCAGCGCCGCGGCGCGTGAGAACGTGGACCTCCAGGGTGGGCTGGGTGGGCAGCCAAGCTGTATCAAATGTCCAAGGAGTCCCGTTGAGGGCCCCTTGTTTGGCTAACGTGTCCGTTAGGTTGTTAAAATGTTTGTCAGGTCCTGGGACTTTTGAGTGTCCCCGGACCTTTTTCCAATAGACATGCATATCATTGGCGGAAACCAAATGGTCGCATGTCAAAATGAGGTCGCGGTGTTTAACGGGTTTCTTTGCTGACGTAAGGAAACCATTTCGACGCCACACCGGTAGATGACAGGTGAAGGCGAGGCGGGCATAGTTTGAGTCAGTGCAGATAACCAGCACCGTGACACCATGTTCAACTGCCAATTTGAGTGTAATCAGGATGCCAGCGATTTCCGCGTATTGAGAAGAGTGGGGGCCCAATTGGAATTGCAGTGGTTTGCACGGTGTCAACAACGCCGTCTCGAATGCGTTGGTTGTTAAGAAAAGTAACCGGATGATGGTTTGTATCAATCGTTACTTTTTGGCATCCAATGTAGTTTGAGAAATGTTTGATTGCCCATACTGTGGAAAGCAGGGCTTTTTCGCAGTCGGAGTATTTTAACTCGGGGCCGTTCAACGTTTTACTGGCGTACGCCACGACGCGTTTATCCTGGTCGTACATTTGGTATAGACCCGCACTCAAACAATGGTCGGAGAATCCTGCTTCCAAGAAAAATTCCTTGTTGCTATCGGGGTACGCGAGACAGGGGGCGGAGCCCAGCTTTTGTTTTAGCATATTCATCGCGTTGTTTTGTTCGTCACCCCAATCGAAGGGCGTGTCTTTCTTCAGCAGGTTAGTAAGAGGGCGTGCTATGTCAGGAAAGTGTTCAATGAACTGGCGCGAATAGTTGCACACGCCAAGGAAGCTGCGCAGTTTTGACACATCGGTGGGGGTTTTGATGTCAAGAAGGCCTTGAATACGGCTGGATTGTGGTTCAATCCCGTTCGGCCCAACCAAGATCCCCACGTAGTTGACCTTCGTGCGACACCACTGACCTTTCAGGAGGGACAGTTTGGCACCTGCAGAAGACAGCTGTCCAAGAACGTGGTCGATTTCCATCAAGTGGTCATCCAAAGAGGAGCTCCTCATCATAATGTCATCGACATAAATGAGGTTGCCCCTGGCGGCGGCGTCAGGGCACGCCTTGTTGAGGAAGATGTTGAATTCGGCTGGCGAGTTGGCGTAGCCGAATGGACACCGGTTGAAAGTGTACTGTTTGTTGCCAAAGGTGAATGCCAACTTGTATTGATCCCTGGGGTCTACTGGGATCGTCCAGAACCCCGAAGCCACATCGATGGTGGTGAAGAATTTGGCATCTCGAACCTTGGGAAGTTCCTGTTCAAGTTGTGTCATGGGCCATCGCGAAAGAGGAACCTGTTGGTTCAGTTTGCGATAGTCAATGGTTGGCCTCCATGTGCCGTTTGGCTTCAAGACTGGCCACAATGGAGCCGAATAGGTGCTGTTACAGGGGCGAATGATGCCCTTTTTCAGCATGGCGTCGATAGTCTTCTGTACTGGTTCGTAAGAAGCTATCGGAATCTTGTACTGGCGCACGAAAGTTGGAGGAGTGCCGGGCTGAGTCGGGATGCGGACTACATGTAGTGCCGTCAACCCGCAATCCAAGGAGTCCTTGGCAAAAGACGGTGTGTATTTCATTAACACGGTGCGCAACCGTTCGCGGTCCTGTTCGGACCGGAGCGCGTCGGCGCGGTGCAGGACTTCTTGGAGGTGCTCCTCGAACTCTGGGTACGGTTGAAGGTCCCCATTTGGAGTCGTGGTTGGTTGAGGTTTCTCTGGGTTTCCAGAGGGAATGCTAGAAGGCGTTGGAGGCAACGCGCTCAAGGCATAAATCACCAGTTGTTGGTCTGTCCCCAGGTCCACTCGGACGATGTCTTCATCGTTGGTGGGACCGGCAGGGTTGACCGTAACAAGCTGAGATGGCCTGGTGAGTCTTCGGCCACCGGTGTCTTCAGTCAAGAACAAGTCAGATGGAATGTGTCCAACCACAGGCACCGTTAGAGTGAAGTCGTGGAAGTCGGAACGGATGAGCAGGCCCAGACGGGTCACTTTTGGTATGCGAACGTCGTACGAAAGGGGGTTGTGAACCAAGATCAGAGTGGTGAGGGAGGCGTCCACGATGGGCGTGGCCTCCAAGAGTAACGACAGATTCATGAATTCCGATGAAGGTTGAAAGAAAGCGGAGCGAGCATTCAAGACCTGGTTAGCTCGTGCCACCAAGCGAACCGGTATGTTGATCGTGGTCGCCGGAGCGATCACTTCATCCTCGTTTAAGACTTCGCAAGCATCTGGGATGGTCTGTCCGGACTTCATGTTTGGAAGACTGGGAACACAAGCTAGAGGTTCCGAGTTGATGAGGGACCAAAGCACGTTGTTGATGGTTTCCACATGGATGGCAAGACGAACAAGCAAATCTGCACCCACGAAAAGGGTGTGAGGCGCGTCCGGGACAACCAAGAAGTAGTGGGTCAGTGAGTGTTGCTTCCACTGCAGGTTTAAGGCGTAAACGCCCACTGCAGTTATTGTAAGAGGAGGTTCCGTGTTCAACGGAAACCGGCAAGACTTGGAGACGAAAAGAATGTTCGGGTCGAGATCTCGCAAGTTGTCAGCGAATGCTGCAGAAATGGCTGATTTGTCAGCCCACAAGGCGAGGACAGCGTCAAGAACAGGTGCACCTTGCACGTGGACACCTCCGATGATGCGTGGGGCGTACCCTGCATCAGGCGGTGGTGGGTCAAGGTCACAAAGAAAGGTGTCATGGCTTCTCAGCCGGTCCTTTGTCGGGGACGCGAGGGGTCCTGCCTTGGACTGAGTGGTGTCCCAGCTCCCTGTGGGGGCGTCTGTTTCCCCGTGGGGTGGCTGCGCCCGAGTCACAGTGCAGAGCTGAGCCTGGTCAGGGCCCGAAGGAAATGTCGGCAGGGCCTGCCGCACCTGGGCCCAAATCTGGAGTCTCTGGTAGTCTATGATGGGTTGGAAGCGGAATAACAGGTCTTGACCAATAAGAAGGGGGACTGACTCAATGGGTCCCACATAGACTGGATGGATGAATTCCATGGGGCCAATAGACCAGTATACCATCGCGACAGATTCCAGCTTTGTGTTAGTAGGTGAGAAGGCGCTAACGGTGAGTGGGCACCGCCGTAGGCGGAGCGGTCGACTGTTAGCTTGTGACGCGGCGCGGAGTCGTTCGAACACCGTGTTGGACATCACCGTGATGTCTGCGGCGGGATCTACAAGGGCTTCGTAGGTTAGAGCTCGCTCCAGGGTGACGCTCAGATAGAATTTACGAGCTATCCCCCTGGTGGTGAGATCACCTAAAAGCTGTTGGAACGGTCTCACGTCATCGGTTGATCGCGATACATGCGGGTCTGCTGTATTTGGATCAGCCTGCAGTACCAATATTGTTGAGTCAGAAGGCAGTTTAGTAGGCGTCTGAGTGTCGGCTACTGGAGGCCCCTCTGGTGACCTCTGCTGGTGGGTCACTTCAGTGGGCGTCCGGCCGTCGGTTAGTCATAAAGGCGGGTCTTTTGACGAGTCTTTTGACAATTTCAGGAGTGCCTTCAATATGCCGTTGGCAACTGCGTTGTGGTTAGTCTCGGAGTCGACTTGGCGGTTCCGGGACTCGCGGCAGGAATCGGTTGCTGGCGCGCGTTCGACTTTATCACGTTTTGGATGATAGCGCGAATCGGGCTTACCTTTAGCAAATTTGGAGCGCCGGCGGTGGTCAGCTTGCTTTTCTCCGTCCGATTTCTCGTCACGCGAGTAGTCGGTTTTGGAGCGCGGTTTCCGGTTTCGCGGGGCGCGGGACTGTTTTGACTGTTTTGATTTAGTCTGGTCTTCCCTCGGAGCAAAGGAGCAAGCTCCCTCCAGCTCTGAAGGAGGACCCACGTCCACTTTATAAATTCCTGCGTCGCCTGCCTTGGGGGCGGATAATTTTAGCTTTGCATAGCCCCTAGCTGCTAAGTCACGTAGCTGCGAGCGATTCAGTGTCTCAGGACACAAAGCCAGTCCCAAGTAGTGGTTAAGGTTTTGTTGGAGGTTTCGGACAAACAACGTTTTAAAACCAGGATCTTCCTCCATGTTGGGCTCGTTACGAGTCCCAAAATAGGCATCGCGAAGACGACTATAGAAAGCCTGAGGAGCCTCCTGCTTTCCCTGTTTGACGAACATGGCAACTTCCATGCCCGACAACCCAGGAGAACCGCCAAACTCACGTGAGATGGCTTGGTGCAGTGCCAAGGGGTCAGACAACACATCAGCGGGCTGCCGTTCCAGCAGTCTGTTGACTGCTCGGCTGGACGTCATTTTGATCAAGTACAACTTATCTTCCACGGTTGCCATTGGGAACCTCTGGAGATGATAGTTGATGTCTTTCAAGTACTCTGTTGTGTTGTGGGACCCCCCTGGTTTCGGTTCGAATTTGGCTATATTTCGAGCCAGCTTGTCCAAATCTTTCCAGGCCACGCCCATTTGTCCCTCCAACGGGGGAGTCGACATGGGTCCACGTTGGAAACTGTCATCACCTGATGGCCCGAAAGCGTGTGGGGAGGCGGCCATTGGAGGTGCCAGGCCTAAAGCGGCGGTGGTCACTGGCGGCGTCCTCCAGGCGGTTCCGGACTCAGGTGGCAGTTTGAGCTGTGGTGCTGTGGCTCTGGGATCAGGAGGTCTGTGCGGGGGTGGAGCTCCCGGCCGGGAGGCTCCTCGGGAGACCTCATGCAACTGCTGCGCGCGTTGTAACTCATGTTTAATATGAGCTAACTCTGTCTCATATTCCTGCTGGCATTGTCGGAGGCGGGTAACCTCGGCTTCAGTCAATGCTAATTTGGTTCGCAGGTCATATGAGCGGTCCACTTCGGCATTACGTTCCTCCCTAAAGGTCTGTACCTGAACTTGGAGGCGCTTCACTTCGTCGGTTGACTGAGCTAGCGACGAACTAACCCGAAAGTAATTAGCTTCTGCTAGCCGAAGTTGGTCTTTTGACGGTCGTTCAGTTAAGTCAGTCACCTCTGCTTTTAGTTTGTGAATTTGATTTGCCGCGGATCTCAGCAGTTTTTCTTGCTCTCGATTTGTCTCTTCGGCGGACGCGAGAGCTTGGGTTAACTCACCAATCTTTTGATGGGAGTCGGGAGTGAAAACAGACTCATCTGCATCACTGCCCGGATTTTCGGCTAGCGCCGCATCTGCGCGGGCTTCTGCCTCATCCAGCTGCGCTTTAACGTCGTCCAGCTGGGTCTCCATGACCTTCACTCGGTCGTGGGCGGCTTCAAGCTGTGCCGTGGCATCACGGCTCTGCTGTCGTGCCATGTCGAGTTGGTGTTTCACTTGACAGTCCTCGGCATCGCTCAGCTTCAACTGCGCGGCAAGGTTCAAAGTCAGATATCCGAGCATTCGAATGAGTGACTTGTCCTTTGGGGCTTTCGTCTCAGCGTCACTCATGAGCTGTGCGAGGTTATCATTTAGCGTATTAACATCCGCATTCCTAATAGACTCAGCGTATCCAGGTAAGAAGTCCTTGGTCAGCTTCTGCACCAGTTGAGCTAAGGTCTCTAAGCTCTCACAGGGGCTGGGAGTCTCTCGGGGTGCTGCCATATTGTCAATAGCTTTTAGACGATCAAACTTATACTAGCGTTTAATAGTTAGTTAATTAGCGTACGCAGTTAGCTAACTACCGCTATCAAGTATTATCATCAACAATACACACTGGGTTCAAATTATCAAAAGGGAAATTGCCACAAAAGCAAAAGATTTGTAGTGGGCTATGCAACCCACAGCTTACACTATAGTTGTGAAAAATCAATTCCAGTTATCAAAACAAACAAAAACAAACAGCAACAAAACTAAAATAATAAATAAAGGAAGGAAAATAAAAAAATAATAATACTAACTTCAACTTGATTCACTCAGCACAGAATAGCTTAAATGAGGGACAGAGTAACTCTGAAATGTTACGGCGGTCAATCCTAAAAGCTAAATCAAAAAAAAATTATTATTTTTTTTTATTTTTTTTTTGGGAAGTCGAGTAAAAAAGTTGAAATTAAAATTAAATTAAATAAACAACAAAGCAGAAAAGGGGAAAATAAGCTTAAAAGGGGTTAATAGTCTTAGTCAAATGACTGATTACAGTGTCAGTACAGTTTATGCAAATGTCTTGTGGACGGGGTTTTTGGGACACAAAAACTGCAAAACTGTACAGAAATATTAGAGCTGCCTCTCTAATAATAGCTCATTCGAACTCACACCTTCTTATTAACTAGACACAACCGAAAAACAAAAACAAAAGAACAAACAAAAACAACAAAATTAAAAATAATGGATAAAAATGAGAAGAAAAACAAATAAAAGGGAAGAAAATAATAAAAATAATACTAGGTCTACCAAATCAACTAAACAAACACAAAACCCTAAATTAAGTAGAATGTTAAGTCGAGAATACAGCTAGTTAGCCTAGTATGAAACTGGATAAGAGGGAATATAAAAAAAAAGAGAAAAAAGAGAAAAACACAACAGTGTAAATAGTTCCTTTATATTAATTTGACCCAGCAGTATGTTTTGTTGATGCAACCGTAATTGCTCTCACGCTAGGCAGCGTAAAAGGCTAGAATGCGGTCGCTATTACTATAATCATTAAACGCAAGGAGTCAATTGAGCCTACAAATGCGTTTAATCGGACGTGGATAATTCATTTATTATCCTTGCGTACTAACAGTGACGACAATCACTAAGTACAACGCTCGACACGGAAAACAATTCAAAAAGCAATGTGAAGTGACATTGAATCAGAATTATCGCGGAGCAAGGGCCACCGGCGTTAAAGCAGCAGTGGGGGGGGCGTCAGTTGTCTATTGACAGTGGAGCAAGCTCGAGTGATCTGTGTCACTCCAAACACTGACTGACAGCTGACAGCCTGCAGGACTCACTCCCCTTCGGGGCGTCTGCAGGCGTGGCTCAAACTCGCCAACGAGAAGGGAGGGGGAGGTACTCAACCACGCCTCCACGAGCCACACAGCTCTTCACAAGGACTATGGCGCCACCTTGTGGAAATGCGTACACGGTACAGGTAAGCAGCTAACGTCTTAGCGCTCTGTTAATCCGCTCGCCACGAGCTGAAACTTTGAGTCGGCGGCTACAAAAGCTCAGTCACGACTCAAACTTCTCCCACAAGCTAGGTGTAGGAGGAACACGGGGAAAGTGACTCGGACGTCGTTTACGTTGCTCGCGGTTAGCTACTCCGAAGCACGTAACTCGAGTCGGGTCAAAGCAACGCACATCGGCTGTCACCTGACTTCCCACAATTTCCGGAAACACAACAACACAAAGACAAACAACTTCAAATTCAGCCAGCTGAAATCTAAAAGTTGCACAACTCGAGCTCTATCACGTACGTTTCCAAATACAAGCCACTATTTCCTCAAACGGTGACCGGCTCTTACTTATCTTCCAACAATCAATCCCGTTACTCTCGTTTACTTATAGCAAGGCACTGCGGTGGTGACACACGCAATATGGCGGCTTAACAGACGCTCGATTCAACGCTGAAGTGGAAAGTCAGTGCAGTTCTATGTAAGAAGAAATGTTTACCTTCTTACACAGAGACAAATGATTAGGTACACTACGTGAAATGTGTTTTACTTTTCACGTCCAAAGTCTTGTATTTTCGAGTAGATCTTCTTATGTTTTGTAGCCTCACACGGGCGGCACCATTATGTAGCGATAATTGGGTCGTCTTTTGGACGAATTAATAATCTGGACGTTACAGAGGTAAATTGAATTTACCTCGATAACCTCTGGGGCACCACGTTGTTTTTGCTTTGGGTTAGCAGGAGCAAACAACGACCAAAATCCTTTCATCAGTCATTGATAATCTAAAGTCGCCACACTCGATATTCAGTGGTTCGTTGTACTAACAAAAGAATAATAATCCACTCGGAAACACAGATGACTTAGGCGGAATACAGTTCATAAAACATGCATTTATTCACGATTGCTACACTACAGAATCAAAATACTGCCTATCTAACTATTCTACCGTCAGAAGAAAAGAAACAAAATAAAGCGAATGAAAATAAGGAAGGAATGCGAATGAATGAGGAAATAAGGAAAAGAGAAATTTGACCTGCCAGATCTGTGAGATGTTTCAAACGTAAGTTGCACGCAGTGGTACCAATTTGGGAATCAAATGCAGACTTACGAGTATCGTTTGCGTCGAACGAGCAGAAAGGTCTTCAAAAAAAAGGGGGAAAAATAGTCAATGTTCGTTCCAAAAAGGCAAGAAAATAAAATAAAAAAAAAAGTTTATTCCACAGGTGAGCACGGGAAAGCCGCTCGCGGGCCTGGCGTAGTTGCGCGGTCGTGCCTTGTTTGGTCGGCGATCCGGCGAGGTTGATTCTCGCCGAGGTTGGTTCTGCTGGGCAGCTGTCCGAGTTCAGGTGTTGCAGCTCGGTCAGTACGCGCCTGCGTACGGGGAAGGCCAGCCGTTGGAGGTGCGTTGGCACTGCGGCGGAGCGCCACCGAATAGCACGTGAGGTGCGCGGCTTAGGTGCACAGCCTTGAGCCCGGCGCTACGTTGCAAGTTTACGCCGGGGGCCGCGGAGTCGGGCGGGCAAGCACCGATGGTGGGAAAAAAAAAACAAAAAAAACAAAAAACAAAAGAGTCTTTAGTCAGCGTTGCAGTTTGCACCTGCTTTGGCGTGGCGTGGAGCGAGGATCCGCTCTCGTTAACGGATCCTGCCAGAAAAGAAAAGGGCCACGTGGTTGGCAAGTTTCTTGGAACAAAGAGTTCGCAGCAGGCTGGGCCACTTGCAGGTCGTGCAACAGAGTTTTTGGAAGAGGCGGGAGAGCAGGAAGAGGAGCAAGAGAGTGAGCAGAGGTCTGCTCATCCTTTTAAAGTCTCTGGGTGGGGCTTCAGCAGGTGATGGCACACCCTTCTGTTCGCTCGGGCAGACTTTAAGAGGAAAATTATTAAAGAGATTAATAATTTGGCATTAAATTTGGTCAGTCTGGCAAATCAGTTTTCCCACACAACCCGTTTAACACACATCGTAATTAATGCATCATAAACTAACTTGTGAGGTAACTTCTACTTGTCTAATCTGACTGAACTGAGAGATATTGATTATCTTTCATTCTTTATGGAGTACAAATGAAATAGGATGTTCATACACACAAAGATATAACATGAATCATTCGTAGTTCAGTTGTCTGTCAAGAATTATCATGGTATAAATGTGTAAAATGCGGTTACTTATGTGAATTGTCACTAAGGATAGTTCCAAGTTTCACCACTTGGAGGTGTTGTTGCTCCATCTAGACGTTCCAGGAAGGGCAAGACGCCAGGACATCCTTTTGTGATTGATAAGAAGTCATGAACATTCCTTGGATCGGTCATTTGTGTATTCCAAACCATTGGAGCCATTTGTTCGGGCTCCGAGAAGACTGCTTGAATACACTCCTTCGGCAGACGCATAAATTCCTTTGTCACCTGGTCAGCGGCTTCAAAAGAGTTTTGTTGGTGGCTGGGTGACCACCTGCAGAGCTGACCAGGCTTGGATCCTGTCTGGGCAGTGGAATATTCATGCACTGCAGAGAATTTGCTTTAGGAGAAGAAAACTTTAAAAAAAATTAGAGGGTAGAGTGGAACTTAGCCAATAGTTGTTACACACACAATCACCAGAAGAAATTAACCATATTTTTTATAACTATTATCGAAATCTATACTCAGAAATTAATAGACCTAACCCTGAACATATTGAGGTATTCCTAAAGAGCTTAAATATACCTCAGTTATCTACTGAACATAAAGATATTCTAGATGCCCCGCTTACTATAGATGAGTTGTATCGTGCTTTAGACAGTATGCCTAATGGCATAGCACCTGGTCCAGACGGCTATCCGGCTATATTTTTTAAACATTTCTGGTTAATGTTTGCTCCATTATTTCTAAGAGTAGTAACTGAAATTAAAAATAAGGGTGATATACGTGAAGATATGAATATAGCAGCAATTAAACTTTTATTAAAGCCAGAAAAAGACCCCACCCTCCCGTCAAGTTACTGACCGATATCACTAATTAATACCGATATTAAAATTATCGCTAAGGCCTTGGCATCTAGACTAGAGACAGTAATCTCGACAATTATTCATAGCGATCAAACAGGTTTTATTAAAGGTCGTCATTCTACTAATAATATTAGGAGGCTCTTTAACTTGATTAGTATGTCACAGCGGTATGATAAAAAGGCAGTTGTTATTTCGCTGGATGCAGAAAAAGCCTTCGATAAAGTTAACTGGTCCTTCCTCTTTGCTGTCTTAAATAAATTCGGCTTCGGGGAGTCATTCATTCAATGGGTCTCTGTTACGCCCGGCTCGTCAAGGGGAAGGGAAGTAACACAATAGCAGGAAATAAAGGTAGATAAACACGGGGTCGACTTTAAGATCTGAGTAGTTTTAATTGACGTTTCAGGCAGGGGTTTGTCAAGGGAGTGAAAGTGGGAGGTGAACAACTAATAACCGTAGTTGACAGCACTGACAGAACGGAGGAGACACAACAATAACCAAAAGGGGAATGATACAAGTATACACACGAGCACAAAATGGGTTACCCAGCTCACGGGTCTAGCGAGTGTCTCACACCAAATAGCAACACGAAAGAGACACGAACGAGGCGAGCTGCACTGAGAAGTTCCAGCCGCCCCGAGGAGCGGCAATGCAGCGCTTTTTATTGTGGAGCAGTCCGGCCAGGTGGTAGTCGGCGATTGGCGGAGAGGGCTGGAGCTGCTCCACCGAGGGCGTAGGGGCGGACGACCACCGCCCAGGACGTCGCGCTGGCACAGGCGTCCAATCAGCGCGTCGCGCTGGCACAGTCGTCCAATCAGCGCATCGCGCTGGCACAGTCGTCCAAACAAAGTGTCGCGCTGGCGCATTCAAACTGAAATACCATAATACGGGCACCAGCCGACACAAACACACACATACATACTAGGGGAGCGGAGCCGGCGGCGGGCCCGAGCCGCCAGCCGTGACACTCCCCCCCTTAAGATACTAGTCAAAGTACATCAAATAAACACCGTGCAACAGAACATACCTACAACCTGGACAGGGCATCAGCAAAAACGTTTTCCGACCCCTTTTTATGGCGGATGGTGAGGTTGAAGTCCTGTACTAGCAACGCCCACCGAATAAGTCGTTGATTGTGGTGGTACATGTGTGACAAAAAAGACAAGTAGGTTATGATCGGTATGCACAGTAATCGGCGAAGAGCTGGACCCAGGGTATATCTCCAAGTGTTGGAGAGCTTGCAATAGAGACACCAAGCAAGGCGAACTCCATGCACTAAAACTATGTTTGGCCAATCCATTTTTCAATAGGTATTCAGCTTCTTTTTTCATAAGAAGGCGTTTGGTGGGATTTACCCGATAGGAACGTTGACGGATAGGTTTTGCATCCGGTACGTCGATATGTTTTGGGGGCGGGCCACTTTTGGCCGCTTCTATTTTGGGTTCGCGGGAATTATATTGTTTTAGCATTTTTATGTGGCATCTACGGTTTTTTCGTTTCCGGTCCGGCGTACTAATTACATAGTCAGTTTTATTAAGCTGTTGTTGCACCATGTAAGGACCGGAGAACTTTGCAGATAATGCGCTATTCGAAACAGGAAGTAACACGAGTACTTTATCACCTACCTTGAAACTACGGTTCACAGTTGTTCTGTCAAAACGACTTTTCATTTTTGACTGACCGTTTCCGAGGGAGGATTTGGCTATTTCGTTAGCCTTCAGGAGACGAGTGAATGTTGGAGATTCAGCTTGGTTCTGGGATGCGGAAGTCGACTTTTTAGAATCAGGTTTATGGGATGAGTCAGACATGGTAGACGCAAAAATACTATCACACAAATCAACATCAGGATTTTTCCGGGCTTGCGCGCGCGTGAGGGCACAGATGGGGTATAGTTCTGGGGGACCCTCATCGTTTCTTTGAGGCGAATTTACCACCTGCAGGGCTGGAGTAACTTTACCCCCGGCTATATCATTTCCCATCAACATTTGTATTCCCTCGATGGGCAACTCGGGACACACCGCAACTGGGAAAAATCCGGAAATGAGATCGGATTGTACGTGAATGAGGTGAACAGGCTGAGGAATATATCCCATCTCTATCCCTCGCAGTACCGTCCCATAACCACATGCTGACTCGGGAGAAAAAGGCAGTGTGCTGGCTAAAATAACGGATTGTGAGCCCCCGGTATCTCTAAGAATATGGATGGGGCGCTGGTCAGAGGCTTTTCCCGAAAAAGAAACGAATCCCTGAAAAATAAATGGTTTAAAACAAGGGTCAGGGTTTTTGGTGGCGTCGGGTACTAAGGTGCACGGGTCAGATTTAATTAACCCGACGCCTTTTGGGTTTAAAGCGGGCGGACCCGCTTTACGTTTTAGCGCGGGGCAGAACGCGATGACATGCCCAGGTTTGTGGCAGTAATAACACTCTCGGTCAGTGTGTTTAACTCTATCGTCAGCGGGTTTCTCAGCAGAACCCGTAAATGGAACACGAGGTCTGTCAACATGAACATTAAATACATTTTTGTGTGTCAGAACAAACTCGTCGGCCAAAACAGCGGCTTCGGCGAGGGTTTTCACTTTTTGTTCGTTTAGGTATACCACAACCCGGTCAGGGAGATTTTTCTTAAAGTCCTCAAGCAAGATCAGCTCCCGTATAGTAGCGAGAGTATCGGCTTTGGCTGAGTAACACCACTTGTCAAAAAGGGTTCCCTTCTCCCTGGCAAACTCGACGTAGGTGCGGTTTGGGGCTTTTTTGTAGTTCCTAAATTTTTGACGGTAGGCTTCAGGTACTAGTTCATATGCGCGTAAAATAGTTGATTTCACCGTTTCGTAGCATAAGCTATCTTCCAGTGGCAATGCAGCAACCACTTCCTGGGCTTTTCCCTGTATTTTGCATTGTAACAAGAGAGGCCAAACTTCACGCGGCCACTGCAGGGCCGTTGCAATGCGCTCAAAAGCGAAAAAATATGAATCCACTTCGCTTTCTCTAAAAGCGGGCATGAGGGGAAGGTATTTGCCTACATCGAAAGCAGAGCAGGGTTGAGAGGTGGAAGGCGGGGCTGCAGCAGGACCGGGGCTCGCGAGGCCACGCTGAGCTTCAAGCTCCAGCCGTTTAAATTTAACAGCTTTATCCGCCTCAATTTCCATTCTCCGAACCTCCAACTCCAAATGGGCTTTTCTTGCACTCTCCCGTTCCTCGGCCTCTATTCTGAGGCGGGCTAGGCGCACTTTCAGCCGCGCCTCAGTAGACGAGTGGCCGGTTGTCCCACTGGATGAGCGGTCTAAACGAGAGCGAAGGAACGGTTGATCGGGCCGTCCATCACCCTCGGACTTCGCCTCAGCCATGGGGGGGCCCAGGACGGGCCTCGTACTGTCCTGAGGAGGTGTTGTGAACCCTGGGTTGGGTGGAGGGAGCGGTTCCTCTGCTGGCAAAGTGCCCAATTCCACCAACCCCTCCCTGACAAGAGCCTTCAATGCATCCTTTCGAATTTGGCTCGGAACAAAAATAGAAAAATGTTCTGCAATTTCTATCAGGTCCACTTTCCTACAATGGTGCAGATCCTCTATTGAGGGATTTAATATAAACTCTCTTAAATCAAAAGACGCCATCTTTGGCCTGTCTGGTTACAATTAATATATATATACACAATAATGTTTGTCCCCTACCCGGAAATTAAATCTACTATTATTATTGTCGCGGGAGTTTGGCTCCCGGACGAGCCCCCAATGTGTTACGCCCGGCTCGTCAAGGGGAAGGGAAGTAACACAATAGCAGGAAATAAAGGTAGATAAACACGGGGTCGACTTTAAGATCTGAGTAGTTTTAATTGACGTTTCAGGCAGGGGTTTGTCAAGGGAGTGAAAGTGGGAGGTGAACAACTAATAACCGTAGTTGACAGCACTGACAGAACGGAGGAGACACAACAATAACCAAAAGGGGAATGATACAAGTATACACACGAGCACAAAATGGGTTACCCAGCTCACGGGTCTAGCGAGTGTCTCACACCAAATAGCAACACGAAAGAGACACGAACGAGGCGAGCTGCACTGAGAAGTTCCAGCCGCCCCGAGGAGCGGCAATGCAGCGCTTTTTATTGTGGAGCAGTCCGGCCAGGTGGTAGTCGGCGATTGGCGGAGAGGGCTGGAGCTGCTCCACCGAGGGCGTAGGGGCGGACGACCACCGCCCAGGACGTCGCGCTGGCACAGGCGTCCAATCAGCGCGTCGCGCTGGCACAGTCGTCCAATCAGCGCATCGCGCTGGCACAGTCGTCCAAACAAAGTGTCGCGCTGGCGCATTCAAACTGAAATACCATAATACGGGCACCAGCCGACACAAACACACACATACATACTAGGGGAGCGGAGCCGGCGGCGGGCCCGAGCCGCCAGCCGTAACATAAACTAATTAATACCGATATTAAAATTATCGCTAAGGCCTTGGCATCTAGACTAGAGACAGTAATCTCGACAATTATTCATAGCGATCAAACAGGTTTTATTAAAGGTCGTCATTCTACTAATAATATTAGGAGGCTCTTTAACTTGATTAGTATGTCACAGCGGTATGATAAAAAGGCAGTTGTTATTTCGCTGGATGCAGAAAAAGCCTTCGATAAAGTTAACTGGTCCTTCCTCTTTGCTGTCTTAAATAAATTCGGCTTCGGGGAGTCATTCATTCAATGGGTCTCAATATTATGATTCCCCTAAAGCTACAGTTACTACTAATGGGATTACATCACAGAGTTTTACTCTACAAAGGGGTACAAGACAAGGGTGCCCAATGTCTCCTTTATTATTTTCTATATTTATTGAGCCGCTTGCATTAGCTATACGTCAGGATAGACGGATCCAAGGAATCCACTCCGGGACAATAGAACATAAAATTAATCAATATGCCGATGATATATTAATCTATTTAGAAGAACCTGCTATCTCGTTAGGAGAATCATTTAACTTAATAACTAAATTCTCTCACTTATCAGATTACTCTATTAACTGGACAAAATCAACATTATTACCTATTACAGAAAATTCATGGAACCCTACAAGTCAGGATCCACACTACTCCTTTCCTACAGGTAATTTAAAATACTTAGGTGTTAAAATTTCACCTAAGTTAACTGAATTAACTTCTTTAAATTTTTTACCATTATTGGATAGCATCCGTAGTGACCTGGAGCACTGGAATAATCTTCCGATCTCTTTAATAGGACGGATAGCTACTATAAAAATGAAAGTTTTACCAAAGATAAATTATTTATTTTTAATGATTCCATTTAAACCTACGTCTAACTGGTTCCAATCGCTGGACTCTGCTATCATAAAATTCTATTGGAATAAAAAAAAAGCCAAAATTAGTCTTATCTACTCTTCAGGAAAGTAAATCTAAAGGAGGTTTAGAGGCACCAAACTTTATGTACTATTATATAGCTAATCAACTACAATATCTTGTGCTATGGACACAACCCAACAGAGATACTAACTGTTGGTTGGAATTGGAGCAGAAGGATTGTAATAATCTTAGACTGTTAGATTTACTCTTTATTACAAAATCAATAAAACGACATAATTGTTTTAAAAACCCAATGATAGCCGCCACCCTGACTGCTTGGTGGAAGGCATTAGAAATTACAAATTCCCAATTGGCGCCCTGTGGGCTCTCTCCCATTTGGCATAACCCCGACTTTCAACTTAAGTTGTTCCATTTAAGCTTATGGGAGCAGAAAGGAATTACACACCTTCATCATCTTTTCTCAGATAATAAGTTTATAGTGTATACAAACTTGGTCCAAAAATATGAAATAAAAAACGGAAATTTCTTACATTATCTGCAAGTTAAAAATATGGTTAAGAAACAAATCCCAACACTTCTGGATACGCTCCAACTGCCTGTCTTAGCTAAAGATATTATAAAGCTTTCTCCAACAACAATAAAGAAAATATCAAAAATATATAAGTTATTTTTATACACAAATAAAACGTATTTACCGACTTTAAAATGGGAAAAAGACTTGTCTATAGTTCCGGAACCAGACTTTTGGACCCAAATCTGTGAAAATGTATTTAAAATGACCAAACAGACAAATTTGCAACTTATCCAATATAAGATACTTCATAGAACATATATTACACAATATATGCTCGCTTTGCTGGACCGCGGTTGACGGATTATTTCTTTGGTGGTGGTCCTTATGCATGCCAGATCCATCGCACCAGCATCGACTGAAACTCAAACAGAATTTGAGCCTCTCCCTCCCACAGCCCCTTGAATCAGTGGGTGCTGGTGTCTGTGGATCTCACTTTGCTTCATCTATCCTTCCCTCCTTCCTCTCTTTAGTTTTTCCTCTGGTCACTTGAGATCTCAATTTATTGGAAGTTTGAGGTTTCTGGGGTTGGCATAAGACTAAGATAAGTTTTGTAACCACGCAGTAGGGGTTTGGTTGGTGCTGGATTTCACTTTGATGGATTGGATGTACTGGCTTCTATGGATCTCACTCTGCCTCATCGATCCTTCCCTCCTTCCTCTCTTTAGTTTTTCCTCTGGTCTCTTGAGATCTCGTTAATTTGTTGGAATTTAGAGGCTTCCGGGGTTGGCGTAAGACTTTGATTTTGTAACCATGGGGAAGGCAGGAAGTGTTTGGTCGGTGCTGGATTTCACTTTGATTTATCTTTCTTTTCTCTTTATTTTTTCTGACCTTTTCTCTGGTCTCCTGACCATTTGAACCTCACGACTCTGGCAAGACTCTGAAGTACCTGGTTAAGGCGAAGGGTAATGGGATATTTATAAGGTTTTAGGTGAATTAATGAGTATAAATTTATACGTATTTGCACACGCACGCACACGCACGCACGCGAACGCACGAACACAAACGCACGCAAACGCACGCACACATACACAAAAAAAATAAAAAATAAAAAATGAAGGTTGCTGCAATTTAATAGTTTGTGAGTTCTTTTTCTAGTTGAGAGGTTAATATAAATTGTTAAAACACACAGAATACAATCAGGTTTTCATTCATATTTTATCTGAATTTTATGGGCGAAACACCAAAATGCCAAAACGCTGAGCAGAGACTGAGAGTATGGGGTAAGAGTTAAGAATGACCCAGTGAAACATCAAGCATATTTAATTAATAAAGTTCCAGATCATATAAAAAAAAAAATCATAACACGGTTCTGCATTTAGGTTCAGGGAAAATAAATGTCCTCTAACTGTAAGGCGAAACATGCATACAGAAAAACTGTCTTCACTAATATGCTATTATATAATATGCTATGCTCCACTAATAAGTAATTGTTTCTATGGCCAAAAAATCATTTGGCATCTCCCATAAACAGTTGAACAAGACAGCATACATTTAGGGAAAATCCTTACCAAAAATTGACTGTACTTTTACTAAAACTCAAATGTTTCACTTAAAGGTACCGAATGCAAGATGCGGAGTTTTTGCAGATTTGCGACCTCTCTGGCGAAAAGCAGAATGGAAGCCAGCGATGTGCATGCGCCCAGAGTACAGAGATATTAGTTAGTGGTAGTACATTGTGCATTGCTTATCATAAATAGGCCCTATCGCATTTTCATGACGAGGTCTTTTTAGCAAGAAGAAAGCAAGCTGTGGGTCCTGTTTGATCTTCTTGGTCTTGGTCTTTCCACCTACTCCAATAATGCTGCTCCAATATTGACCCACATCCTCCCACAACGCTTTTGCCCTTCCTGTCACACTTGACAGGTGTTATCCTTTCCTGATCGGTATTCTGACCGTGGTCAAGGGGCACAGGGGAGAGTTTTCCCTCCAGGGTCAGAGTCACCTCTGGAGACAACTCGCATTGCATGTCGCCATGATAGAAACATAAGGAGCCACCAGGAGACGGAGGGTCGCACTGTAGTCTTGGTTTATTATTATTTTTGATACGCTTTTATATCCTCTGTAACACACCCTTGTGTTATTCCAGGGTCTCGTAGAAACACTCCTAAACACTTCCGCCTTGCCAGCGCTTCCACGGAGCGAGAGAGCGTGCACGTAGTGCCTCCTGTCCATTATAAAAATTTTTAAAGCAGTGTGGGTGAAAAATCCGGTTATTTTAACATGCAGATTTGCGTCAATATTGCGACATGCCCCTTTAAATTCTACATGCATGCCTAATAATTAGAACACAGTGTGTATGTAAATAAATCATTTTTTGGCATATATATTCTCCATGTACAGTATAAACATTTGGAGGATCCCCAGTGAGATTAAATTTGGTCACAAACGGCCATGTATACTTCCACCTTCAATTCTTTATTTTTCCATCTGTAGGTAATGGTTTGAAGATGCTGATGAAACGGTCAATGAAACTAAAAGACATTCTGATGATGAAGATGATCAGAAATATTTCCCAGCACAATGGCCCAACCAAAAATTTATTCTTGGTAAGTATTAAATAAGGCTGCAACTATCCACTACTTTGGGTGAATATTGAAATGATTATTTAGTCCTTGGGCCAAAGCCCAAAATATGACGTATCTGTACCACCTGGGTGTGCGATTTCTAGTTGTTGTTGTTTTTTTGTTGTTGTTTTTTTTTTTAATAGTTTTTTTTATTTTTTTATTTTTATACCTATACATCCCTAGTTTATTGTTTAATATGATGGACCTCTCAGACTGGTAGCTTTTTAGTGGTTATCACCTCATGACGTAAACATTCTAAGCTTTAATTTAAGCCCATTTGTGAAGTTCTTTTTAAAATATATAGGCCACTGGAGCTATTCATACTTTGATAAACACTTTTTTTTCCTTCACAATTTTCACCTAAACTATACCCTTTATTTAAGCGGTGTGGAATCAAGGAACATTGAAGACAGAAAATACAAAATCTGGAATATTCACCAGTGTCCAAGGATTTAGAAAATGTATAATTTATTCATGCTATGTCATTGTTGGACATGATTTCAGACTAAGGGTGTAAATCTCTCCAATCAAGACGTTTCGATACGCATCTCGATACATGGGGTGCGATCCGATACAAGGACGGTTCGATTTTAAAATGAAACGATTCGGTTCGGTTCGATTCAGTAGGATTACGATTCGATGTTCGATTCAGTAGGATTACGATTCGATTCGGTTCGATTCGGTGTAGCGGTGCACCGATTAATTACTCAACGATTAGTTAATTGTCAAATTAATTTACAATTATTTTGTTACTCCATTAATGGTTTGAATATCTTGTTTAATTTAAAGTATTAAAATGTGTTGTAACTTGTACATATGTGAAAATCTGCTTTTATTTTGTAAATACAGCGATCTGTAATCTTCTAACATGTTGCAGACCAAATTAGGAACTATCAGTCTTTTAAATTGCTGTTTTATACATCTGCCGAAATACTCCACTCGTAAGTTGTAACCACTAATTAATATATTTTTTAAAGTGCCACCTTACTACATGTAAACTAATTAACTTAAATGATGACAGAGGCCAATTTTTGAGTAGCACTCAGAAAAAAAAAACCTTATGAGAGAACATTTATATACACATTCTTACTGAGTAGATAGATAGATAGATAGATAGATAGATAGAAATATACTTAGTTTATTTGTTTATTTATGTATTAATCCCCCTAATGCTACGTTCTCACCAAATCCGAAAAGGCGAACTGGAACGCTTCATTCGCGAGCGTTTCACCGCGTAGAGTGTTTTTGGAACGGTTCCGCTCATTCGTGCTCACTGTAGCGGAGGGGGCGTGTCCCTTGGTGAACAAGGAAGTGGAGCACTTTTAGCGAGTCAACAAAAAGTGAGCACCGCCAACTACTTTCACTTCTTTCTTGGAACTAAACAGCCGTGGCACTATTTTCTCCTTTTTTGAGGTACGTGATAGCACTTTCGCTTTTTTAGTGGCAATCGGGCGGCTGGCATTTGTGCTAAAAATAGCTTTGGCGTTAATAATAATCACTGCTGCTAACTCGGTACAGTTCAAAAGCAAGTAAACAGACTTACCAGCACTTTATTGATCATCATTCTGTCACGGCTGGCCGTGTTGTTGCGCTGACAATATAGAGGACGCTGTGTGCGACGTGGCCCGTACTCGAGGCCGATTGGCTACCGCGAGGCGAAACGCGAAAAAAGTTACATTTCTTGAACTTCGACGAATGTGCGAATGTGCGGATTTTCGCTGCTGCACACCTCGTCCCAACGCGCGAAACGCGTCCTCCGCGCCACCCCACGCACTTTCATTCCGTTGCGCGGGAACTCCATTGACTACAATGCAAACGCACCGCCGAATCGCCGTCCCTCGCTTTTGGTGAGAACGCAGCATAAGGGGAAATGTAGTTGTCCATCAGTAGCACCAGGAAAATAAATACACAACAAAAAGACATCTCGAAAGTACTCAATATGTAAGAACCCGACAGTTTACATCACTACTAATTATTATAAAAATGGATAGCAGCTGGAATAAAACATCTCTTCAAGCTCTCAGTTCTGCAGCGCACATGGAAAAGACGATTGCTCCTTTGAGCAGACTCGCCGTGTTCCTGAGTAACCTGCAACTTTCTCCCGAAGCAGCAAATATGCATTTTAGAGCTTCTCCCACACTTATTTCATAGTTAAGACAAACGCACGCCACACAGTGCTATGTTCGCTGTAAATGAAGATAATACTACTCACTTCAGCATGAGCGGCCCATGTTATTTTTTTTACGTCCGTACAGTATCAACATGCGAATCCACCTCTGACCGTGGTCTTTCTTTTTTAAGCTTTGAGACAGTACAGCACGGTAGCATTTTCATTTAATGCTCTTAACTCAAGAGTTCTTGTTGTAATGTACACGCGCGTTCGGATCGGGTAGCATCGATTAGCATGTTTACAGCGAGGGACTTGAATGGCGCACACTTCTCTCGTAAGCACAGATGTATATATGACAACTGGATTATTAGTGCGCTTGTGATGTATATGCGCACGGAAATCCATGTGATATGGAAGTCAACGGATGAGCAGCTTTTGGGGACGCTAATGTTTTCATCATGTCCTGACTCCTGAAAGCCCTCATTCGCCACAACGCAGTAAGTGTTTAAGTTTATTACCTTTCTCTGGTCGAGTTGTGGGCCTTTTAATTGGAAGAAGTCCTGTTTCTCTCCGTGGGGTTAAACACCGCAATTCCTGTACATCTGCCGTACTCGCAGTTGACAGTCTTTGAACATGGCGACACTTTTACCAGCATTCCATTGTTCGTATAAAATTAACATCTCTTCCATACTTTGGACATGAAACTTGCCGGAGCACGTTGTGTCCGCGTCTTCAACACTTTCCTCCCAAAACCGGAAGCCAAAGCGCTACCTTACTGTAGTTGTCCACTACGGCGACAAACACCGCTTCCCGGGCGAAGTCTCGCGTGACTTGGAGTCGAGGAAATGCAGTTTAAACAGCTCGCTTGTGAATAATCTCATTCATTCAGGAGGACGTTTCATTCTTAAGGCACTGAATCGAGAGCAACCGGACTCCGGAAAAAAAAAACGGGAAAAAAAAAAGTCCTAAAAAGTCTAAAATTCAGAAAGTTCAATTTTAGGCCTTAAATGTCTTAAAAAAAACAGCCATATTTTCATCCTAGGTCTAAAATGTAATTTACCCAAGTCTAAAATTCTTACATCCGCTCATTCTTACATTCCGAGAAGTGTCTGCTCTGTAGAAAGAAAGAAAAAGCACAAAAAAATGTGCATGTTGCGTTATTTCTATTATTTGCGTGCTCAAAGTGAAGGAGACATTTGAGGGGTGCGTTTGCATTGTAGTTCAATGTAGTTCAGGTGGGCGGGAGCGAAGGTACGTGGGGCAGTGCAAATGAGATGGTTGGTGAGATGTGACGCTCCACCGCTTGTTTTGCCGCAAGATACGACAACAGGAGGGGGAGGAATTATCGTTGTTGCTGTCT
This sequence comes from Festucalex cinctus, assembly GCF_051991245.1. Lineage (NCBI taxonomy): Eukaryota > Metazoa > Chordata > Actinopteri > Syngnathiformes > Syngnathidae > Festucalex > Festucalex cinctus. The sequence goes on along the minus strand of NC_135420.1, from coordinate 2,679,496 downwards.
GCGGACATCCCGAGCTCAACATGTTAAGCCAACACTAAGGGGACAAAAACAAACAAACGGGCAGGGTGGTGAACGACGAACTTGGCAGACCTGGGTTGGAATGTATTCACTTTTTTGTTTTTGTTACATTTATTGAACTGTGTACCAAAACAACAGAAGACATCACTATTGATATTAGCCAAAGCATCATTAGCACAGTGGTGGCCAGTTAATTGCGATGCTGAAACGTTTTTGTTTTTTTCTGTGAGGACTTTTGTCATAATGTAAGTAAGTGAAGCAAAGCAAGGCCCCGATCTCCGGTGTGTGCGAATATTAATGAAGCGGCCACGTCCAGAGGTGTGAACACACTGTACAGCTCTGGCAATGTAACGCTAGCGAGTAAAGCTAATCGAAACATTTGTTTTTGTCATTTCCTTTATTTAACCAGGCAAGAAACTCATTGAAAGTAACAATCGCTAATCCAAGAGTGATCTGATCACATGCTAACAAAGCCCCTTCTCTATTTGTATGAATGTAGCATTGTTAATTAGGTGGCTCGGTACTCTGTCAAATACCGGAAAAAACATACATTTCAAGTTTACTTTCCCGACTTTCCGCCAAGATATTGCAGTTAGCTTGTCTGAACAGATAGTGCGGGCAATTATTTTTAGCGAGTCAGAACGGAAAGTGTGGACAAGTCAATTTGTAAGAAAATGGGTAAATGCTAGTCCAACAAGAACTAACTAGAAATTCCCGACTTTTCCAGCTGGTTGGATGAGGTAGATGGGCACTCGGCTCGTTGCAAAGTTTGCAAAAAAGATATAAAGTTGGGGACTTTGGGCGTGAATATGGTTGTATAGGCAAGGCAAGGCAAGTTTATTTGGATAGCACATTTCATACACAAGGCAACTCAATGTGCTTTACGCAAGGAAAGGCAACACATAAGCATCAACAAACAGTAGTTAACATTGAGAGGAAGAAAAATAAATGAAAATAGGGTACAAAATTTACTATGAAGAACATACAATGACAATATTAAAACATTATTCAGCAAACTTTAAAACATTTAGCGTAAGGAAGTTTAAAATAAGAATAAAAATAATAAGAATAAAAAAAACTTAATTCAAGCTGTTTAAAATAGGTTGTATGTATGAATGTGATTGTTGTGTGCATTGTTTTGAGAACTGAAGTTAATCTCAGGTTGGTCATTGTCAATATTGTTTATTACATTGTATATGTTGTATGCTTTTGGTGCACTTCGACATGTTTGAAACCAAAATAAATTGACATGGTTTTGAGAAACAAATATGTGACCCCCCCCCTTTTTTTTCTTTTTTTTTTTCTTTTTTTTTTTTTTAGGGGTCGTCGGTCGGTCGTGAAGTTGGTCTAAAATTTTTCTCATAATGGTCAAAAAAAAAAAAAAAGTCTAAAAAAGGTCTAAAATTTCACAGAGTGATTCCTGCAAGAACCCTGTGGACTGTTTTGGTTGTTTTATAAGACATAACATAAAACCGATTTATGAAGTCTTGATCGGGCCATCGACCGGCACAAGCTATTTTTAGACCGATACAGTAGTCCGTGTGCCGGCGCACTTGCGTCGTTGAACTCAAAATCGTATTTCCGGTTCGAAACGGTTTTTGTTTCACCCCTATTTCAGACCTTAAAATGAGAAGGAGCATTTTGAACAAAAACGGAGACTTTACTTCATGCAGGCTATTTGGGTGAAAACTACTAGTATACCCATTATTTATGCCCTGTGGCATCAAGGAACATTAAAGACAAAAAAGATAAAAACTAAAGATTCAGGAAATGTGTACTACTGTCATACCATGTCATTGTTAAAGATGATTTCAGGCCTAAAATAAAAATTTTGAATGAACTCTGATTCCTTTGACTTTATTTTGTGGCTACTAACCCAGAGGACTTCTCATTTGAAGAAGCCCTGTGAACCATCAAGAACTTTCAACTTGAGTTGTGTCCAAGTCCCATCCCCGAGAGCCCTTATCCAGCCTCTTTTTCCCTGTTTCCCTTGTCAAACATACCTTATAAAATAATCAATTTGTCAGCGATCTCATCAAAAGCCTTAATACAATCCTGATTATTTGATTCCGGTGTGTTGGAGGAGGGAGACATTTGGAAAAAAAGGCTGAATAGGGGCTCTCGAGGTCCGGACTTGAAACTTGAGAACCCCATCATGGAGCTGTTCCAGGTCTGCTTACACTCCCACCATACCCTGCATGGTACTTCATCTATGTGGTTTTTATACCTCTCTGTGAGAGAGAAAATGTTGGGTCCGATTTGAGATTCCAGAGAAGGCATTTGGATGCTACAACTACCATGCGCCCCCTTGGTGTTTTGCTTTTGTCAAGTTAACTGTGCTGGGTGCTAGGGCTGCACAATATATCGAAAAAATATCGATATCGCGATATTGGCCCTTGCGATATGCATATCGCAAAGGCATGCAATAAGTTTTATATGGAATTTTATACTTTTTATTTGAATTTGACCAGTCAGATGCTCATTAAAATGTGCATCGCCATTCAATAGTTGAAAATTATCAAGACATAATTACAATTAATTAACTAAGATTACATTAAGGTTGCTTATTTTAACACATGAAAAATGTTTTTATTTCATTAGGTTATAAAAATGTAATTTTTTTTAGGTACATGTTAAATATCGCAATAATATCGATATCGATATGTTCAGCAAGTATATCTCATATCGCATGTTTTTCCAATATCGTGCAGCCCTACTGGGTGCCTATCCTGCCCGAATACTATGCCAAGATGATGCAGCTGCCTGCAGAACACTCTGAAGTATTTTGCAAGCTTGTGTCAAAGTAGTATTTAATATCAAAAATGGAACAGTATTGAGGGCAGGAGGGAGCGGCAGATCGACCGGCGGATCAATGACGCATCTGCAGTGATGCGGCCTCTGTATTGGTCTGTTGTGGTGAAGAACAAGCTGAACCAAAAGGCGAAGCTCTCGGTTTACCAGTCGATCTACATTCCTACCCTCGTCTATGGTCACGAGCTGTGGGTCGTGTAAATAATAATAAATAATAATAATGATAATAGTAATATATGTATTTGTATGTATGTGTGTGTGTGTATATATATATATATATATATATATATATATATATATATATATATATATATATATATATATATATATATATATATATATATATATATATATATATATATATATATATACAGGGCTGTGAGCCGAGCATGTGACAGACGAGATCTGTACTTGGTTTTTATGATATTGAGATGTGAGAATCCCCTCTCACAAGCTGCACTGCTTAAAGGCAGTGTAAGAGACAATTTAATCAGTTTGTTGATGTTTGGATACATATCCAGGTTACTTGAATTTACTATTCGAACCAAGTCATACACATAGGAGGCTCCCAAGCGTTTTCCTGTCTGTTTTAAGTGCATCCATTCTCTCACAGTCATTTCACTGTCAAGTTGTAAGATGACTTCATATTTCTGAAGAATGCTTTGAACAGTTGTGTTGCCAAAACGGTGGAGGTCTTGCATTTCTTGAGGCCATGTTGTGGGATCAAATACTAAGAAGTGGTCACATGACTTGAGGGAGTTGTATCTACTTTCAAATTCTTCAATTAACCCTCTGAGTAAATTCGACTTGTCTCTGTCAGCATCAGTATTGGAAACAGCGCGTGTCCTGTGGTGACCTTTACTATCAAGCAGAAGTGTGAACTGTCCAATGGCCACCATTAGTTCATCTTTACATTCTCCAATGGTCATTTTTTCCTTCTGAAACCTCAAAGATGTGGTCTTCAAAATGTTACCAATATCAAGCATGTTGGCCAGAAAACATTGAAAACGCTCTGTGCAGATATGCTGAAATTCCCTTGTGTCACTTGTAGCCAGCTGCATTTTAATGGCTGGCAGTAGTCTTGATATTTTTAACAGTGTTTCATGCCTCCATGCAGACCATCTGATATTATGAAACTTACCCAGTTTCACAAAAGAAATCCCATTCTCTTGACACATTTTTCTCAATGTAGCAGTGTTTTTTGCACCACCTTTCTGCAAGTAAAACTGCAACAGCTTGATCAAACAGCGATTAAATGTCTCACAGTAGGGCACACTTTGATCAGCTGACTTTGCACAGTTCTCTAGTGTGTGTGCGGTGCACAAAATGTGCACCAGGGAGCTTCTAACTGCAACGAGTTGCTTAAGTTTTGGCACAACACCGTTGTACGCACCAACATTAACAGCAGCACCGTCTGTTCACACAGCAACCAGCTTGCCCCTCCAGTCATCCAATCCTGCGTCCTGAAAAAGTTTCACGAGTCCGTTGGTAATGGCTTGTGCGGTTCGATCAGCACCCAGTTCAATTAGTCCAAGGAAGTCCGAGGAAAAGTCTCCGTCAGTGGACACTGACACAATGTAAACAATCTCCTGCTCAGTTTTTGTGATATCCTCCGATCCATCAAAAAGTAGCCCCCAAAATTCAGAAGACTGCAGCTTTGCTCTCAA